>NC_081553.1:230260759-230560759 GCF_963082655.1 Stomoxys calcitrans | reverse complement strand
TCGACATCTGTGTCGTATATGGTTCAGATCGGTCTATGTTTGGATATGTTCTACAAAATTAAATAATGACTTGTACTTATTAGACCACTCAATATCCGTGTCGAATTTGGTCCGAAATCGGACCATATTTCGATAATGCTGCTATAGGGGGATTAATTAAGCATTTTTCACCGGATTATGACGAAATGTGGTTTACATATACACCCAAAGTGGTGGGTATCCAAAAATAACGCCTTTTACTCGTTAATTTTAAAATAGATTGTGCATATTGAAAATGATGCCAAGTTCAATTTAGTATTGTAATATAATTCTAACTCAAATGTTTACCAATTATAAGCCGATCTAAGTTGGTAATTCAAACTCTTTCAGACTATTTGGATTATTTCGATGTTATGACACATAATTATATTAAAAGCCTTCCATGTTGCTTTAATGATTTTTGTACGTACCTACCTCTCCGAGTTCACCATCCACCCATCACTTATTAAATACTCACTCTCTCTACCTGCTGAGGAACAGGTGGATAAATTGTGTGCCCCATGACATAAATATAAGGGAGAAAGTGACATAAGGCACACAACAGGGGGGCATTTTATCACCACTCCTATGGGTGAACGCCAAAAAGGACCTATTATGGATGCTGACTGAGGAGGGATTTGAACTGCTAACCGGATAGAAAACATGGAAGGAAAGGAAGTGGTTTCCGATCGGATACCTGAGAAGACACTTGACGTCGAGTGCGAGTGCGAGGACCTGCTGCTAGGGGCACAGCCTTCGATTAACGTATACCTAGTTTTGCCATCTGGAAGATCATGTTACACGGATGGATCAAAGCTTGAGAACAGGGTGGGCCTGGGGGTCTACCCAGGGACTGAGATCTGTTTTAGACTGCCTGACCATAATATGGTCCTGCAGGCGGATATCCGGTTAATCACGGAATGCGTGAGTTGGTGTGATGTTAACGTGAGGAAGTCGAGTATGAACATCTTTAAGGACAGTAAACGGGCAATAACTACCAGGATGGTAAGATCACGAACAGTCTTGGATTATAAGAAGGAGATTAACGACTTCTCTGAGGATGGCATGATCCGCATCGTTTGGGTGCCGAGCCATAGCGGAGTAACTAGAAATGAGAAAGTAAACGATTTGGCAGAGAAGGCCGTAAAAAACTTGGTTTACCCGAAGCCATCCGAGTCGACGCAGTCCGAGTTAAGGGCGTGAGCAACAAATGCGCAAGTAACCCTTTGGAAAAGCGAAATGGTCAGTAGGACGACGAAAATCCTATGGGAAGTCCGGATTTTGAGAGGAAGCAAGCAGGAGGTCAGTAAAGCGTTTGGTAACTTACAGGTCACATAGAACTACGAGCTCACTTATGTAAAATCGGTCCGGCAAGTGATAGCATGCGGGAAAGGTGATGAGACGTTGGTGCATTTTCTATATCATTGCCCGGTTTTCGCATCTATCGGATACCGGCAAGACATAAACCAACTTAGGGGCGTGGCATGGAAAACAATTAAGGATTTTGTAAGTAACGCGGAATTCTTAACTTAGATTTTCTTTTTTGAGGTAACTTCTTTAGTTCTTTTAGTATTTAGAGCGCACAACAAGCCGATTAATGGCTTTGGTGTATCTCCATAGTGGCATGGGCGGATTAATATGTGCACCTTCTTTCAACCTAACCTTGCAGGGTCGGATATGGATATTTCGACGAGTTGCTAACAGAATGACAAAGTTAATAAACCCCCCAGCTTTCGGGGGTATATATTCATTTATATTAAAAAAAAATTTTCATTTATTTGTTTCAACTAAAATAAGGTACAATGCATTTTAAACATTGATTTGAAAATCTTTCATTATTTTACCTCAAATAAAATCCAATATTTTTTTACAACCATAATCGATCAATAAATTTGAGCAGTGCAATTATACAGTACTTATTTAATAACCCTCTAAATAAATGAATTCACGCGTTAAAAAGGTCAATAATTTCCGTTGACTTCTTAAATGTAGTAAATGTTACATTGTCACTGCAAAAATATGTGGAGAAAACTATAAATCGTGGTCACTGTGAACCTTTAGACAACAGTTCATTACAGCTTTGTCAATAGTTCGTACATAAATACAGATTTCAGAATAGGATGACAATAAAAGTGATTGTTATACTCCACGTCATAATAGGCGCTGTGCTTGGAGCCTTTCGTAAGTCAAACGATTGAAGAAAAAAAAATTAACTGCAGGACTTGGTTATTCCAATTGGAAAAGAAAGGAAAAGAAAGTCCTAGAAAAGATCGAAACTTATTCAAGGAGAATACAAAATTATTTTCAAGTGCGAATTTATTATCATATAACAAATTGCCTGAATTCCTAGTAAATACAACTATTATTGGATGTGACTATGCGATGTGAGATTCGGGCCGGTAATGCGCTTTTAATTAATCTTGTTCTTGAGATATGTGCTCAGAAAGTTTGGTGAACAAAAATAAGTTAAATTAACTGAAAGCATTACCTCTATTTCAGCGGATGATCCCAAACCCTGTAAATATGGTGACGCAGATTGTTTTGGTAAACTTTTCGAGTATTTTGTTAGCGAAAAACATAATGGTGAGTATTGAAAATTCCGTATTTTAATATTTAACTCTCTCTCTCGGTATACTTTACAAATCTAACAAAGCATTATCATAATTGGAAATACTATTTATCGGGACATCCATTGCGATCTATCGGACAAATTTAACTTCTATGCACTATTTATTAGGTATTGATAATTACTAATAATTGTCTAATGCTATGTTCAGAGCAAAGCTGTTTTGAGCAAATGACTCGTTTTCCCTTTATAATGCTCTGAAAACGACTCGTTATTCGTTTACAATTTATAAGGTCAAAATGACTCGTTTGGCACAAAAACGAGTCATTCAAAGCATGTGAGTCTAAATAAATGCCAAAATTGTTCTAAATAAACACAGCCCTGGATAATGTCAAAAATTAAAAATCGAATTTTTTCCAAAAAAAAAATTTATAGAATAAACAAAATTTTACAGATAAAGCAAGAACAAATTTATCTTAACAATAGTGCATCATAACATTTATGTTGAAGTGTGAAAAAATGCAATTTCCAAAACATCTCAACTAGTCTGAATAGTTGAGATATTTTTTTCAAAACGACATAAGCAAAACCACGCAATGTAGACATAGTATAACCTTACAAAAAGTTTGCGATGTTCAGTATCAAACACTTAAGGCCTGGTTATGCTCTCGTAAATGTAGTATAAATATAAAACAAATGTATCGTTAATGTGAAGAGACAATTATGCTTATTACAAAACGTAGCATTTGACGTTTCTAACAAAACAATTTTTTTTAACAAAAAAGACTGAAAGGGGAGGGGAGAGTCTGACGTCGGAGAACTTCAGGCATAACTCAAGTGCAGATCGGATAAGACGTCCCTACATGCAGTGATGTAGGGATGTTGAGTCGTTTCTCCAACTGAGTGAGTACGCGATGGCGTGCTTCGTGAATATTGAGAGGACATTTAAGAACGAGGATATGGGTCGACAGTCACCGCTCTGAGTCGCACTGGAAGACAAAATACGGCCAAGGTTCCCTTCTGGGCACTATGGATGCGGTGGGCAGACTGAGAAGTGTTTTAGAAGACAGGGACTGGATTGGGGCTATGCTATGTAAATCCCTGGGAAGGGATTTACAGTTTTCGAAATCAGTTGTTGTTGCTGTCTGTCCTCGTCAAGCTCCAAAAGTGAGCAAGCTCGAGTGAACGCTGCGGCCATTGGTTATTGAAAGACGACAAAAGATCGCCTTCTCATATCGAGAATCACAGGCACTTAGTATTTAAGCAAGAGCCGTTGCCGTCCTGCCTCTCACTGATACTCTCCACTCGATACCGCTGATTGTCCGATTGCGACTGCAATTGCAGTTACTCCGTATTCGAAGCATTCCATTATCCGCATGAACATGCTCGGTAGCTCTCAGCTGAGCTTCTCGTAATGACATGAACACGAAATAAATTGGAGCTCAGAGTTTCAACTGATGTAGTGCTAATAATCAACACGTGCCGTGTCGACATCAGTATGTGTATAAAGCGGCCGTGGGTTCTGCTACAGCTAGATCGAAGTCCGTGGCGGAGTACGCGGAATCATGGATTAGCGGATACGACAACGCTGTATTGGTGCTTACCCCCTACTCTCTTCTAGTAATTTCTTGTTAGCACATATTTCTCACTTTTTCATTTACTTTTCACAACAAGTCTGACTGGCCAGCTTTTCATAGTGGGCTACCCATTCAATCTAAATTATAATAGGGAATTCATAGAATAGGAGAATAGCAGTTTTCCAAACATAAACTTTCAGTTTTGAAATTTCTTCGAACTTCAAATTTTATCAGCTGACACGAAAACGGAACGTAAAATTTTTGGTAATCGTGTGTCCTGAAGACTTATGTTCGAAACTGTACAAAGCTTGTGCGAAAATCTCTACTTGCAAACTTTAGTTGCATCAGACAGTGACCTGTCAGAACGAAAACGGTAAGAGAGAATTCCGTTCTAGCTAATGTCGCCGTCAGCTAACAGAGACCTTTGGTCTCTGTGTGTTCTAAGTCGAATACAATGGAGCTATGCGAAGAGGTTAAAACCTCCAACCTTAACTTGTTAACTTCATCAAAGTGAATGACCTTTTTAACTAAATGTCAGACCACACTATTCACGAACTTCCACAACATCCGATATGCACCAGTCTTGATTCAGTACAAATGCCTATCTTTAATTAACAAAACACGCTGATATATGTATACACTATTTTCTTTTAGGTGATGACAGTATCGGTTTGACATCCATTGACCCTTTGCCAATAAAAAAGATACCAGTAAGTGTCGGCTCTGATAGTCCCGTCAATGTTGATTTGGTAGTGTACGATGGAAAAGCTGAAGGAGTAAAGACCTTAAAGTTTGTTAAAATGAAGTAAGTATTTTCTGCACATACGAAAAATGTCTGCGTATCTGAAAACCATAAAAAAGTCGTATGTAAAGATTAATTTGGATAATTTTCTTATCATCAACTGTTTTTACTACACATTTTTATTTGCAATATTACTTTCTAGGGGATTTGGCAAGGATATTGCAGTAAATCATGAAATTGTTTGTCAATCCGAAAGCCTCGTCACCACAGGCCATTATAATGTTACCGGAAAAGTTCTACTTCTACCCGTTTCCGGGCATGACATGTGCAACATTACATTGCGTAAGTTATGAATAGAATTTGAATTTTTATACATTATATCAATAACATTCTGAAAGAATATTTTTGTTAACTCTTTAATATTCAACAACCACTAACATTCCTCACGAATATTTTTGTTAACACTTTAAAAGTAAAAAATTTATTGTTTTGTATTATTTTGCTTAAAAATCCGTTATGCTAAATACTTTTAAAATTTGATGTGAATTATTTTTGTTTTATATTTTATGTTAACAAAAAATAATAGTAAAACCAACAGCAACACTCGGATGGACAGGAGTCCCTTATGAAAAGGATGGTGAAACCTACATGAAACCCGACAAATTTTATCTTCATCTGGAACCACAAGGTGTTATAGTGAATTTCAACAACCTCTACAACGACAAAGCTTTGTCCGATAATATGAACAAAATCTTAAACGAAAACATAAAAGAAATCTACCCCGAGATTGCGAATTTTGTCGACAAAGGCTTTGCTTCCATTGTTCGTAAAGTGATTACAAAAATTTTTGCAACATATCCCTATGAAAAGTTTTTCATTAATTAAAAAAAATATCAATAATTAGAAATTGATACAAAACTTGTAAATAGAAATTAGAACAAAAATAAATAAAAAAAATATAGTTTTGCTTTCTAATTAATTGAGACAATTGAGTTTTCTTGAGCCTCTTAGGTGTTCAACATTTTTAAATTCTCCTTATTGGTTTTAAAAATAAAGAATTTTAAACAGGCTAGGTGTAACAGTCTAATGTCTCTCGTAATATTTAGCTTACGTTATATTACATATTGCTGTGTCACGATGCTAGATTTGATATCGGGTGCAAATTAAAATACAGGGTATAAAATCCAAACGCTTGACTTTATAAGCAAATGCTTTAATATTCACCTGAATGATTTTGCAACTACCGCAAATACAAACTAATCATACAAACAGACTGCGCAGCAACTCAAACCATTGAGGTTAGTGTTAACTGCTTTAGAATGAAAAGATTAAGCTCTAATTAAATATGAAGTAACAAGTAAAAATGCATTAAGCTCGGCCGGACCGAACATTGGATACCCACCACCAAATGCGTCATTTATGCATTGGTTTAATATAATAATATTAAGTCTAACACAGCCTATTATGGCTATATTATGCAAATATAAACCGATATCGAAAAAAGAATACGTGAAGCTGAAGAATCTTGTGACAGCGTTTTAGAACGGAATCGTTGGCTATATCATTTTAGAAGAGAAGAGACAAAAATTTCGGCTTGTAAGGGCACAAGAAGTCAAATAGGGAGATCGGTTTATATGGGAGCTATACTAGGTTATAGACTAATTTGAATTTTACTTGGTACAGTTATTGAAAGTCGTAACAGAATACCACATCCAAAATTTCAGCCAAATCGGACAAAAATTGCAGCTTGTAAGGGCTCAAGAAGTCAAACCGGGAGATCGGTTTATATGGGAGCTATATCAAGTTATATACCGATTTGAACCGTACTTGGCACAGTTGTTGAAATTCATAACAGAACGCTATCTGCAAAATTTTAGCCACAAATGTCGGCTACCAGGGGCTCAAGAAGTAAAATCGGAAAAACGGTTTATATGGGAACTATATCAGCTTATATACCGATTTGGACCGTATTTGTCACAGTTCTTGAAAGTTATAACAGAACATTATGTATAAAATTTTAGCCAAATTGGGCAAAAATTTCGGTTTACAGGGGCTCAAGAAGTCAAATCAGGAGATCGGTTTATATGCGAGCTATTTCCTAATCAGAACCTATATGGCCCATCAATCAATTAATCCCATGGCAGCCGGTTGTACGTATCTATACTTGATGGGAATAAATATTTCGAGATGTTACAAACGGAATGACTAGATTAGTTTGATGGTGGGTATAAAAAGAAAATCTTCCGTGCTACTTACAAAATCCTTAATTGTTTTCCATGCCACACCCCTAAGTTGGTTCAGCCGCGAAATAGTGGCATTTCCTCAGATTCAAGTTCCCCTGGAATGTGACATCATCAATGGCTTTACATATTCAATGTGCAAACATCAAGTAGCTGTTTAATAACCCTCTAATATACAATAAATTCAAACATGAGGAATAATTACCTTTGATTTCTTACGTATTTTACATTGTAACTGCAATGTGGAGAAATCTATAAATGCAGATCACTGTGAATGTTGAGGCCACAGTTCATTACAGCATTGCAAATAGTTCATAATCAACTACAGAATTAAGAACCTAGAACAGTATGACAGCTAAAGTGATTGTTATACTTTTCAGCATTATAAGCGCTGCGCTAGGGGCCTTTCGTAAGTCAAATGTGAAAATGAAAAATAAATGAAAATTTAACTGCCTGGACTCGTTGATCTAATAGTGCTAATTGAGAAAAAGAAAGGAAGAACAAATTGCCATGAATAATAATAAAAACTATGTTTATATCTGAAGTTTTAAAAGAAAAGAAACAAAGACATTAGGTGTCATTTGGCGAAAAAGGTGTAAAGTGACGCAGCCTTTGGGCTAGAACTTACTTTCTCCAATTCCATACAATAATATATTATTTATGAAATGAAAATGAAGATGTGTAATACTGTGTCAAGGACTTTCAAAGAATAGCGGAACTATTTCGGTATAAAAACTTTGCTAAAAAATGTTTAAATAAACATATTTATGTTGAATTTATCAGAACTATTCTTAAAACAGAACCTCTTCATTTAACTTTTCAAGTGAAAAATCCAAAAAATTGTGCAAACCTAATTTATTTTATCGGTAGCTGCTAGAGGTGTCTTTAAAACCCCTTTTTATTAATTAACATGTAAAAATGTGTTCAGACTGCTAGTAAAATTTAAGAAAGAAATTCAATATTCAGTCATATTATTTTCTGGACTCAAAAAAAGTTATGCTGAAAGATCGATCAAAACTTTGGTCAATATGATAAGACCTTCATAAGAAGAATTATATAGAATTGGGAATATTTCCATGAAAATGGTGATCGCAAGTTCGGTCTAAATAACTTTAAGGTTTTTAGTTATTTCTACATCATTTCCGACATCTTTTGCGTTTGACTACCCAAACTTCGCAATATTATATTTTATTTATTTATTTATTTACTTATTTAATAAACAACTAAATAAATAAAATATAATATTGCAAAGTTAGGATTGTCAAACGCAAAATATGTTGGAAATGATGTAGAAATAACTAAAAACCTTAAAGTTTTTTAGACCGAACTTGCGATCACCATTTTCATGGAAATATTCCCAATTCTATATAATTCTCCATAATGCAACCAACTACAGCCGGACCTCAATTATCCGGCATACCCGGGCCGGAAGAATTAGCAATAACCGATTTTGAATATTGTAATACACTTTAGGGCTATAGGCAATTTTATTAAAGTTTTTAAAAGAAAAAAAAAAATATTAAAATTCAAGGATTTTTATCAGTTTTATCAGTTTATTATTTCAAAAATACTGACACTTCCAATTAGTATTTCCAATTTTATGAACATTTGTTTCTGGGATGTAACTTCAAGTATTAAGGCCTGATTATACTCTCTTAAACATACTGTAAATGTATCTATCAGCTCAAAATTTCATCAGTCCATAATAAGCGCATATGACACAGAACTGTATATAGCATACAAAATTCCAGCGAATATCACAGGCATTTTCCATATAGAGTTATGAACATTTTATCCCAAATAATAGAACTTTCGCATAAACACAGGTTAAATTACTTCATAGTCAACTAGCCTTTACTTCAGGAAATTCATAAGCCCAGTACACTACCGAACCTTCTTAGTCGATGAAGGGTATATAAAAACTGTATGTCTTTAGTCAGGTCCAAGTACGATGTCCTATCTTGAACTTTTTTTTTTTAATAACGCAAATTTACTCAAATTATAATTTACAATTTCAGCGGATGATCCCAAGCCCTGTAAATATGGTGACGCAGAGTGTATTGGTAAACTTTTCGAGTATTATGTTAGCCAAAAACACAATGGTGAGTATCGAAAATATGTATATTCATAAACTGGCATCTTTACTGTAGTATTTATGCCCTACACCACCTCTGTGGTACAGTGTATTATAACTTTGTGCATTTGTTTGCAACGTTAAAAAGGCGAGTTAGACCCTTTAACAAGTATACCGATCGGCTTAGAATCATTTCCTGATTCGATTATGCTATGTCCGTCGGTCCGTCTGTCTGTCTATCCAAGTATTCTTGTAATCATGGACCTTGTACCTTGTAATAAATGTACAGGTCGCATTTGTTGTCCGATTGTCACAAAATTTTGCACAAATCACTTCTTTGGTCCAAGGACGAACTCTGTTGATTTTGAAAAATCGGTGAAGATTTAGATATAGCTCCTATATATATATATGTTTCACTCAATATGGCCTATTAAGGCTGTAGAAGCCACAATTTTGGTCCAATCTTTACAAATATTTGCATGATATGTTTTTTTCGACGTCTTGATCCGTGTGTACAATTTCATAAAAATCGGTTCAGATTTAGATATAGCTCCCATATATATCTTCCATCCGATATAGGCTTTTAAGGTTATAGAAGCCACAATTTTGGTCCGATCTTTACAAAATTTTGAACGATATGTTTTTTTTTTGTATTTCCCAATATGTGTGCGGAATTTCATAAAAATCAGTTCAGATTTTTTGAAGGCTACAGAAACCACAATTCTTACCGATCTGTACAAAATTTTGCACGTTATGTTTTTTTCGACGTCTTCATACATGTTTACAATTTCATAAAAATCGGTTCAGATTCAGATATATCTTCCATCCGATTTAGCGTTTGAAAGCGATAGAAGCCACAATTTTTGTACTATCTTTAAAAAATTCTGCATAAGATGTTTTATTCTGCATGACGTTCCAATATGTGTGCAAAATTTCATAAAAATCTATTCAGATTTAGATATAGCTCCCAAATATCTTTTATCCGATATGACCTTTGAAGGCTACAGAAACTAAAATTTTTGTCCGATCTTTACAAAATTTAGCGTAAGATGTTTAACTTGACGTTCCAATATGTGTGTAAAATTGCATAAAAATCGGTTTATATTTAGATATAGCTCCCATATATATTTTTCATCCGATATGGGCTTTTAAGGCTATAGAAGCCAGAATTTTTGTCCGATCTTTACAAAATTTTGCGTAAGATGTTTTACTTGACGTTCCAATATGTGTGTAAAATTTCATAAAAATCGGTTTAGATTTATATATATTTCTCATCCGAAATGGCCTATTAAGGCTGTAGAACCCAAAATTTAAGTCAGATCTTTACCATATTTTGCGTGAGATGTTTTATTTGACGTCCTAGTACGTGTGCTAAATTTTAAAGTTCGTCCAGATTTAGATACATATATATAGCTCCCAAAAATATTTTTCTTATTATATGATCTTTAATGCTCTAGTGCCACAATTTAGGTCCTATCGTTAGAAAATCTTACTAGGTTCTATTCAATATATCAATAGGTTTGCAAAAATCAATATTTTTTTATCAATATAAAATGTCGAACATTTACACACCATGTCCTTTCAGGTGATGATAGTATTGGATTGACTTCCATCGACCCATTGCCAGTGAAAAAAATTCCAGTAAGTGTCGGGTCTGATAGCCCCGTCAATGTTGATTTGGTTGTTTTTAATGGAAAGTCGGATGGTGTATCGACCTTAAAGTTTGTCAAAATGAAGTAAGTATATGTCACATACCCCCAAAAATTTTAATCTAATAAAATGTAAATATTTCTCTAACTACTGACATTGCCTTAATGTTGCATACATAAAGATTTGTTCTCATCGTTAACCGGTGTTTCAACACTTATATATTTACTAACATATTCATTTGTGTCTAGGGGATTTGGCAAGGATATTGCAGTTAATCACGAAATTGTCAGTTACTCTGAGAGCCTCACCACTACCGGTAATTACAATCTTACTGGAAAAGTTTTACTTTTACCCATTTCCGGAAGTGATACATGCAACATTACATTGTGTAAGTCACAATCTAATATACTATCAAAATCAAAAATTAATATTTTGTACCTAACTTCCCTTTTTGTGTAAACAAAAAAACTTAGTGAAAACAACTCTAACATTCGGATGGACTGGAGTTCCTTATGAAAAGGATGGGGAAACCTACATGAAACCAGACAAATTCTATCTTCGCCTGGAACCACAAGATGTTATTGTGAACTTCAACAATCTCTACAATGACAAAGCCTTGTCTGAAAATATGAATAAAATTTTAAACGAAAACATTAAAGAACTCTATGCCGAGATTTCGCCCTTCGTCGATAGAGGTTTTACTGCTATTGTTCGTAAAGTGATTACGAAAGTTTTTGCCACATATCCCTACGAAAAGTTTTTCATGAATTAACATTTATATTAGTGATTAAATATTTTAAAGCGATGAAATGTTAAGTTTTGAATTTTTAAAATAAATATTATGGATAATTAAAATAAATACATAAATTTCAATTGAAGTTTTAAATCGAAATAAAATAATATTTTTATTTAATTTAGCCTCTTCAGTTTTTTAACCCATATTACAATTACATTTAAGATTTTCAATTTCAAGCCAAAGAATCAAAACCTCAAAAAATATGCTTTCTTCAAATTTAGGTCGCTATATACTGAAGAAAACAACAACAACAATCACTTCAAATTTCAATATCTGACCCATTCTCATTATACTTCATAGGTGATTCTCAAATTGTTTTTTTTTAAATACCATTTTTAAACTTTGTACATTTACTTAAAAAGATAATTAAAGACGCTTTTTTTTGTAAAGATTTTCTGTGTTTTTAACTGATGTATATATATATACACCTGCAAGAGTGCCATTGCCAAAAGTTGGGGATTTAGATCGCGTGTCATGCATTGGGTGTATACTGCAGTTGTCAGACCTATAATGCTATATGGTGTTGTGGTCTGGTGGACGGCGCTTTAAAAATCCACCTACTGCTCAATACTTAACCGGATCCAAAGGATGGCTTGTTTGTACATCACAGCCGTACTGAGGACGACACCATCTGATGCACTGAATTTAATGCTACATCTTATGCCTCTGGACATTGTGGCTACCCAAAAGCTATGTGGCCTAATCTAGACTTGAAGAGGTCTACTGTTTTGCTGTCATTGGCTAGAACAGACGTCTCAGTCATTGTGTCCGTCATGACAGGTCACTGTCTAATCGGAAAACATGCTGACAGAGTGAAGGTTGCCAGCAATGACTTTTGCAGAAGCTGTGAGAACATCGAAGAAGAAGAGAAGCAAAATCCGGAGATAGGTTTATATGGGAGCTGTATCAAGCTATTGATCGATTCAGACCATATTAGACACGTATGTTGAAGATCATGAGAGAAGCCGTTGTACAAAATTTCTGCTAAATTGGATGAGAATTGCGTCCTCTAAAGGCTCAACAAGTCATGATCCCAGATCGGTTTATATGACAGCTATACCAGATTATGATCCAATTTGAGTCATACTTAACATACCTGGAAATGATACCAACACACTACGTGCAAAATTTAAGTTAAATCGGACGAGAATTGCCCCCTGTAGAGGCTCAAGAAGTGAGGACCAAAAATCGGTTTATATGGCAGCTAGGTCAAAACATGGACCGATTTGAACCATACTTAGCGCAGTTGTTGGAAGTGATACCAAAACACCACGTGCAATATTTAACTCAAATCGGACGAGAATTGCGCCCTCTAGAGGCTCAAGACCCAAGATCGGTTTATATGGCAACTACATCAAAACATGGACCGTTTTGGCCCATTTGGAATCCCAACATACCTACACTAATAAAAAGTATTTGTTCAAAATTCCAAGCGGCTAGCTTCACTCCTTCGAAAGTTAGCGTGCTTTCGACAGACAGACGGACGGACCGACATGGCTCGATCGACTTAAAATGACTTGACGATCAAAAATATACTTTATGGGGTCTCAGACGCATATTTCGAGGTATTATAAACAGAATGACGAAATTAGTATACCCCATCCTATGGTGGAGGGTATAAAAAAAAAAAAAATAATAGTAAAAATAAAACGGAATTACATAAAATAAAAATATATTGGACATATATTATAGAAGAAAATTAAATAAAATATTACAAAATAAATTTAAATAAAATAAATCAAATTAAAATAAAATAAAATCAACCAAAATAGTTATTACTCTTTGCTCAATTAAAATAATACGCTTTCATGTGCCTGATGTAATGCATACTCGTATATGAAGTTTCTGTTTAGCAACCTTCAAATTACATATTAGAAACCTAAATAATTATAATTACCGTTGCTTTCTTAGATATTTCACATTGCGCATTATAGAGAGATCTGTAAATTTAGAGCAATATGAATGGTACACTCAAAAAATTTTTAACCTCAACACAAGTTAAAATTAACTTACTTTGGGAAATATTGAACTTCCTATGGCGCTAAAGAGTCATGTGCTCGCTACAAGCTCAATAATTTCTTAATTTCTTTTTCTTCCCGCTGGTAAAATATGAACTAATGAGCACTGAAACTCAAAGGTTAAATTATTGAAAACAATCGCTATTTCCGAACTCGAATTTCGAAGTATCCAGTTGGAGATAGGCGAACACATCTCAATTACATAAAATTTTAAACATTTCAGTTACACATATTGAACTGAAATTCCAAATTTCTTTGAGTAGTTCATTCAGTAATAAGTTTCAGAAGAGGTATCGTAGACAACAATAAGCCTTAACTCATGCAAGGTGAAGTGCATGCTTATTCCAAAGAAATTAGTTTAAGTAAAATTACTAACACCATCTGAGTTTTTAACTATTTCATCTATACTCATGAAAAGTTATTTTTATTTGTACAGAGTTAGTTTTCTAACTCCTTGCGAATTTTTTTATAAAACGTGAGCAAAGATCATTAACAAACGTGTATTATGTAATCAACTCATATTAACGATAAGCATTTTTCTGAGTGTAAGGCCACAGTCTATTACAAGTAGTTCGTAATCAACTACAGAATAAAGAACGCAAAACATTGATAGGCCGTATTTACGAACATTGATAGGCTATTTACACTACGACCTTTGAAGCCCTCACACCTAAAGATTTCTAATGATGACCCCCCCTTACCAAGGGGCCCCCTTACCAAGGGGGCGAAAAGCGTCATATCATGGTTGGTGTGGTGTATCTCGTGATTCTGTTTTTTCCCCATTGTATAAAATTTCCGATCATTAGGCTCATCTCAAAGGAGAAATTAACACATCATTAGAAAAATGATCTCCACTGTAACGAGCAGATATAATTAGAAATTAAATTAATTTACTGATATTAAATTGTTCATAACTATTCAGAAAGCAGAATAAAGTTCCAGTCGTTCATATTCTAATTGCTTAATTGAAACAATCAAAAAAAGTAAAAAGACGTTAAGTTCGGCCGGGCCGAACTTTGGATACCCACCACCTGGGGTATATATCTAAACCACCTTTCGTCATAATCGCATGAAAAATTTATAATATATGCCCCCATGGCATCAATATCGAAATATAGTCCGATTTGCACATGATTCGGCACGGATATTGAGTAAGTACAAGTCATTGATCAATTTTGTAGAACAAAATATTGGTCTTTTTGGTAGCTATATCCAAATATAGACCGATCTGAATACTATGCAAAACGGATGTCCAAAAGCCTGTGTCAAATTTCAAAATCGGACAATTAATGCGTCTTTTAAGGGCCCAAGAACTTAAATCGAGAGATCGATCTATATGTCAGCTATATTCAAATCTGGACCGATCTGGGCCAAGTTTAAGAAGGATGTTGAAGGGCTTAACACAAATCAATGTCCAAAGTATCGGCGAAATCGGATAATAAATGCGCCTTTTATGGACCTTAGACCTTAAATCGAGAAATCGGTCTATATGGCAGCTATATCCAAATGTAGACCGATTTGAGCCAAATTACAGAAAGATCTTGAGGGTCCTAACACAACTCACTGTTTCAAATTTCAGCAAAATCGGAGAATAAATGTGGTTTTTATGAACCTTAGACCTTAAATCGGCGGATCGGTCTATATGGGGGCTATATCAAGATATAGTCCATCTTGGAAATTAAGCTGTATTAAGTATCAAAAGTATCAGCTCAATATCTCTATTTTTAAAGACTGTAGCGTTATTTCAACAGACAGACGGACAGACATGGCTAGATCATCTTAGATTTTTACGACGATCAAGAATATATGTACTTTATAAGGTCAAAATTAATATACCCCCATCCTTCCGTGGTAGATATAACAAGTCAATACGCATTAACTTCAGCCGACCTTTGGATACCCACCACCACAGATACGTCCTACCCAAAATTCAACAAAAACTGATGAAAAGTGTAACTTGCAAACTCAAGATGTTTATTCAGAACATCCCATGTAAACCATATCCCAACACGACCAAATTCAATAAACCTCACTGTTTAAAATTTTACCACAATGTAATATTAAATATATTACAATAAAATATGAGCAATAGTAATATGTTCAGTGTGAACATAGAACATCAACAAGCCTTCTCCATCTAGCTCTCTATACATTATTGTCTCTGGAAGAAAAGGTGTAGAAGTGATCGCGCCTCTGATGATGTGGCTATATGCTATATGTGTGTTGTGGTCTGGTGGGCAACGCTTCAAAAGTCCACCTACTGGTCAATAGTCAGCCAGATCCAAAGAATGGGGGTTCGTGCATCACAGCCGAATTGAGGACGACACCGCCTGAATTTAATGCTACACCTAATACCTCTGGACATTAAGGCTAGACAAATTACTGCGACCACTGTTGTGAGGCTAAGGTAGCTTTCTTTTTGGTCGCAGACACTGTTTTATCCTTGATACAAAGCTCGATGTTCCAGGTAGTGTTAATTACACATTGCCTGAGTTGCTTTTTGATAAAAAGCACTGTACTACTATTCCTGATAGCACCAGTTGGAACTACATTATTCCTGGTAATAGAAGTTAAATAGACTTCATTACGTTTAATGGCTAAGAAATTAAATCTCTGAGGAAGATATTTCTGAATTCAAAAACCGCCCTCGGTTGTCGCAGATGTCCGAACAGTTCAAAATTCACCAGTTCTTGGTACCGGGCCATGAAGATATCCCAGGGAATTGTAAATCAGGCGAGCTCGCGAAACTAGTAACTACCTCGCTCATTCCAGGGGAACTGGAATCTGTGGGTAAATCTCTAGCGGCACGTAAGCGAAGTACAGAAGGGCAACGAATGACAGATGGTCGCAAAGTCGGGGCCCAATCTATCTAGACTTGAAGCGGTCTACCGCTTTGATGTCGCTAACTAGAATAGACTTCTCAGTCATGGCGTCCTTCGTGACTGGTCACAGTCTGATCGGAAAATATGCTGATAGACTGAAGGTTGCATGTTACAACTCTTGCCGAAGCTGTGTGGGCGAGGTAGAAAGAGAGACTATAGAACATAGATGGGCAACAATACACAGCCGCACATGAATTCTTATGCCCATGGGCATAGAAAAAACGAATAGAAGATAAACAAATTCAAATATTATGAGGGACTTAAAAATGTTAGTGTTTAAAAGAAAAATAAAATCAAAAAAAAAAAAATATTTTTTAAATGTCTATTAAAACCTAATAAAAATCTGCATTTTGCTTCTTGTTTAATTAAAGTAATTTTTTTATTCATCCCATTTGTCCCAATATCTAATTCTATTTGTCCCAATATCTAATTTAAATTCCATTTTGAAGACATATTTAAAAGAATATTGAACTTACACAATAAAATTCACTGTAAGATGAAGAAAAGTGTAGCACTTTTTTGCGACATTTAGATCCCCGAAAACCTAATTACTTCTACATCATTGGATATCAAAGCAAGTACCAAGCAACATTTTGTTAAAACTTTAAATTTTTATCGACGGCAATAATATCAATAAAAGGAACTATTCTCCATTTAAACGTTATTTATGGTTTAGAAGAGATGTCTGTTGCAAATTGAAAGAAAGTGCATAAATCTCAAACGCATGACTATATAAACATATTGTTGTAAAATCCAACTGAATGCATTTGTTATTACCGTAAATTGAAAATCATAAAATAAACATAGACAGCAGTAAATCAAACTAGCCAGGTTATTGTTAAGTGGTTTAGAAAATAAAGATTAAGCTTATGTTATGTCCAACTAAATCCAATAAAATATAAAATGGAAAAGGGTTTATAGAAGAAAATAAAAATCTTATATAATAAAATAAAATAAAATGAAATAAAATAAAATAAAATAAAATAAAATAAAATAAAATAAAATAAAATAAAATAAAATAAAATAAAATAAAATATAATAAAATAAAATAAAATAAAATAAAATAAAATAAAATAAAATGAAATGAAATGAAATAAAATAAAATAAAATAAAATAAAATAAAATAAAATAAAATAAAATAAAATAAAATAAAATAAAATAAAATAAAATAAAATAAAATAAAATAAAATAAAATAAAATAAAATAAAATAAAATAAAATAAAATAAAATAAAATAAAATAAAATAAAATAAAATAAAAAAAAATGAAATGAAATGAAATAAAATAATAATAAATAAATAAATAAAATAAAATAAAGTCAGCAAAAATTATGTAAAATTAAATTAAATTTAAATATAATCATAAGTTCACCACTGTTCCTTAATGGAATGTTCGTGGGAAAATTTGCATTTGTATTTTCAAAAACAGATCTTATTTCTAATAACCCACTAATATACCATGAATTCATACATAACACATTTTACAATATAACAACAATGTAAGGAAATCTATAAATGTTGATGTCTATGAATGTTGAGGCCACAGTCCATTACAACATTGCATGTAAATAGTTCGTAATCAACGGCGGATTTTAAAACCAAGAGTAGAATGATACCGAAAGTGATTTTTATACTACTCATCTTAGTAGCCGCTGCACAAGGAGATTTTCGTAAGTCAAGTGGAAATATGAAAATAAAATGAAACCTTGTGTGCAGGAGGGCGCAAAAGTCCTTATACTACGAATTGAAAAAAAAAATTTCGAAAAAATAAATCTCAAAGAAGAAATCGACAAGAAATAAAATATATTTTCAAGTTATAAGTTATTATGTCATTCTCAAACAAAAGGAAGTAAACAGTATGACATTCGGTGTCATTACCCCCCAAATATGGTGGGTAAATAAGTACAATGAACTCTCTTGCACTTCATTTAAAACAAGGCAAATTTATTTAAATAATTCTTTATACATTTACAGCGGATGATCCTAAGCCCTGTAAATATGGTGACGCTGAGTGTATTGGTAAACTTTTTGAGTATTTCGTTAGAGAAAAACATAAAGGTGAGTCTTATGTGTACCTTACGTCATTAATGGGTATTATAACCAGTGTTGCCGTTTTCGGTAGGTTCCTACCAAATTGCTAGGTTGGTAGGTTGACCTCAATATTTGGTAGGTTTTTCCCAACATAAAGTTATTTACTGAAAAAATGCCGCGGATGACTCAAAATTATTTAAACTTTTGTCTTTTCTGTGTCTTCGTTAAGAAGAAGAACAAAATACTGCTACTATTTCAAATTTCAGGAAAAACGCGTTTGTTCTGATATTGACTGCAACTGGTACAAAAGGATCTCTTCAAAATTTTCTAAATTCTGGGTAAGAAATACGGTTTTTGTGTGTTAAAAGCCTTCAATCCGAAAAAGGGGCTATATGGCAGCTGCATACATATATGAACAGATCTGATCCGGATGTTGAGGCGTCCATGCGATTCACCGTAACGGGGAAAATGATTAGTAAAGCGCATTAACCAAAATCGACACCGTTGTTCACAAGGTTTTCTCAAGTAAACAGCCAGCCAGTTTAACGCCATTAGTTCTTTGTTTACTTTTATGGCAAACCACACCATTTTTTATTGCACGTTCTCTCTTTCTCAGATTTCGGGCAAACGTACACACAAATGACAACCAAGTTTCTTTGTGTTAAGGACAATGTCGGTTCAGTAAATCAGCTTCTTGGCAAAATGTCGGATTATATCCCGGTTACACTAGAGCCCAAATCTACTTGATTAGAGATAATCTCCAAAAATCGTTTACACTACGAATAAAGTAATTTGCAACATCAAGTGAATTTGATTTGTGATCAACAGTGATGTTTTAGACTGCGTTTTTATTGTGATCTGCATTTTTATTGTGCTCAGCATCTATATTGTGCTCAGCAATTAAATTGGTGAAGTGATTTTATTAAATTTAATTACGAAATTTTATAATTTTAATAAGAAATTGTCAAATGTTGAGAAAAAATACTGCCACTTATAACCGGTATTTAATACAAATGCAGTGTTGCATTTGCAATTTTCGAAGGAGATTTGCTGCAAATCTTCTCAATCTTGGGTTGTTCTTTGAAATAGGGGAAAAAATTCCTTTGACTTTTATAAACTCAAAGTCGGGAGATCGGTATAAAGAGAGCTATATCAAAATAAAGGCCATCTTTGAACTCTAGGCTGTAGAGTGATTTCAACCAACAAACGAATGGACACGTCGAGATCGTCTATGAATATAACGACTATCTAGTATACATACCTTGTAGGGTTGAAAATGTATAAATTGATGTATGAAAGATAGAATAGCAAAATGACCAACTCTTCGGTTGAGGGTATAAAAACATACTGCATTTTTGGCTTGTAGAACATTTGGTAGGTTTTGATCGGGTTTGTTAGGATTTTTCTTAAATTTTGGTAGGAAATAATTTCCTTGAGTGGCAACACTGATTGTAACAATGTGGATATATCAGTTAATCATTTCTTACATTAATACACTATATTCTTTCAGGTGATGAAAGTATTGGATTGACATCCATCGACCCCTTGCCAGTAAAAAAAATTCCAATAACTGTTGGATCTGATAGCCCTGTCAATATTGATTTGGTAGTGTTTAACGGGAAAGTTGAAGGTGTATCGACTTTAAAGTTTGTCAAAATGAAGTAAGTATTGCCACATTTCTCTATAACTAATGGTGATTTCGATTCTGGAAAAAAATATTACACCAATGTTGCACTTATACGGGACAACATTTTGCAAATGTCGCCCCAACCCTCTCATAGTGTTACACATTTTGCATTTTCAATCGAACCTGTTCATATATCTATATGTAGTCATTTAGACCAAATAATACAATAATATATTCTAGCAATGCATCTAATATGCCGTTAGCTAAATAAAACGCGTTCACTTTTTTCCATTTTTACATATTTCTTTCTTCTTCTTTTGTTGAAACAAAATGTTCTTGAATCAAAGCTCCTGATATTAATTGCGACATTCTCCACCGCAGACATAGCACAATGTAAGAAATGCAACATTTTGCCACTCTCTGTAAGCAGCATCATAACAAACAAACACTACACCCGGTGGTGAGGTTAAATTTTTTTCGACAAATGAACAAAAAATTTCGATTCGATATTCTGGCAATGCATCTAATATGCCGTTAGCTAAATAAAACGCGTTCACTCTTTCCATTTTTACATATTTCTTTCTTCTTCTTTTGTTGAAACAAAATTTCTTGAATGAAAGCCCCTGATATTAAGTGCGACATTCTCCACCGCAGACATGGCACAATGTAAGAAATGCAACATTTTGCCACTCTCTGTAAGCAGCATCATAACAAACAAACACTACACCCGGTGGTGAGGTTAAATTTTTTTGGACAATTGAACAAAAATTTTCGATTCGATATTCTGGCAATGCATCTAATATGCCGTTAGTTAAATAAAACGCGTTCACTCTTTCCATTTTTACATATTTCTTTCTTCTTCTTTTGTTGAAACAAAAGTTCTTGAATGAAAGCCCCTGATATTAAGTACGACATTCTCCACCGCAGACATGGCACAATGTAAGAAATGCAACATTTTGCCACTCTCTGTAGGCAGCATCATAACAAACAAACACTACACCCGGTGGTGAGGTTACATTTTTTGGACAAATGAACAAAAAATTTCGATTTTAGTGCATGTCAAAAAATGCTTCACTTTTTTGCACAATAAAAATCACCATAAGAAAAAAAGACAATGAAAACAACATAGTAAATAATTTTGTTTTTCTGACATCACACGATTTGAGAACAATAAATTCAGAATAATTTTTATATATGTTCTTCTTTCTAGGGGTTTTGGCAAGGATATTGCGGTAAATCACGAAATTGTAAGCCAATCCGATAGTCTCATCTTTACCGGCCCTTATAATCTAACCGGAAAAGTTCTACTTCTACCCATTTCCGGAAGTGACGTATGCAACATCACATTGTGTAAGTCAGGTGTAGAGTTCGGATTTTTATGCACATCTTTCTTATATATAAAAATGAATTTGTGTTGGTTTGTTTGTGTGTTCCAAATAGACTTAAAAACGGAGGAACCGATTATCTTGAAATTTTCATAGATAGTGCATAGTGATCCCGTGTTGAAAATACGGTACTAAATTTTTTGATATCTGAAGGGGGCGGACCCTCCCCCTTACCATTATTTTTTGAAACGCCAGATCTCGGAGGTGGGGGTGCGATTTAAACGAAATTTTGTGTGCTCTCTTATAGTAACCTACAAGCAAAAATTTGGTATCCAAATTTCGGATGGGGTACCTAGGGGGAGCCGCCCCACCCTCAAAACCTACCAAATATACATATAGACCAATCACGACCATATGGGACTCAGTATTTAACAGTATTTAAGATAAGAAAACGTATCTGATATCCAATTGTCGGACCAAGTGTTTGGAGGACCACCCCAAACAAGACTTATTTACTGACCAAGGCAGTTTGCAAATTTGCCCATGAACATTCCATTACTGTCCTTAATGGAATGTTCATGGGCAAACTTATCATTAAACTCATACCCACATATCAATGAGTGCAGTCCGATCCAAGTTAAAGCTCAATGATAAGGGACCTCCTTTTTATAGCCGAGTCCGAACGGCGTGCCGCAGTGCGACACCTCTTTGGAGAGAAGTTTTACATGGCATAGTATCTCACAAATGTTACCAGCATTAGGAGGGAAAAATCACCGCTGAAAATTTTTTCTGATGGTCTCGCCAGGATTCGAACCCAGGCGTTCAGCGTCATAGGCGGAATGATAACCTCTGCGCTTCGATGGCCTCCAGTGTAGTGCAGGCCTGAGGGTAGAATACGAATCCAAATGTGGGACCAAGTGTTTGAGGGCCGCCCTTCCGAAAAACATCCCCCAAAGAGGATAATTTACGACCATAGCAATATGGGGCTTAGTTGAAAGTTTTTAGGGACAATAACCCAAACCGGATATATTTGCTTTATTTTGCAATAATGGATTTGGGATTAGAAAACGAATTTGACATCCTATTTCGAGGCCAATGGAATATGGGGTTCAAATACTTCACAAATAGCAATTATTTACTAGCCATCGCAATGTGGGGCTCAAATAAAGGTATTTGGGAGTAAAATACGATAATTCAAATGTGGGACCATGTATTTGGGGCACCGCCCCTTCCCCAAAAGGTTACAATTTACCGACCATGCCAATATGTGGCTCAAATGAAATGTATTTGAGTTTAGAAAACGAATTTGATAACCTATTTTAGGGCCAAATGTTTGGGGGACGCCTCATTCTATAAACTCTTCTTAAACCAACAGCAATATGAGGATTATATAAATGGCATTTAAGAGAAGAGCACGATGCTGATATATTTTTCAGGGCCAAGTGTCTGGGGGACCACCTGACCCCCGAAAACATCCTTAAATCGGATATCATGAGAATATCGGGCTGATATAAAGTCTTTTAGGAATGGAGAACATCTAAACTTAATAACATTAAACCCTACGAGCGATTTCGTAGTCCAATAAAGATCATATGGGATTCAGATAAAGGCACTTATATTGTTATACTGTTAGTCAAACGATATGCATATACTATTTTCGTAGCATGGTATTTTACTAAAAGCTCTTTAATTGTCGAAAACAAATATTCAAAGGATAATTTGGTTCCATATAAAGTTAAAGAAGGCGTAGCGAAGCGGGCGCGGTTCAGCTAGTATACAAAATACATCAGTAACTTTTTTCCATTATAAGAAAGACATTAAATGCAAAATGAAAGTTCTCAATCCATGTTTAGAAAATTAATTTTTTTATCACAAAATACCGCAGCATTTGCCAAATAATAGATGCAAAATTTCGATATTGCGTAAAAGCCCGTTCTTTTAAATCTATCTCAACTAGTCATAACACAAATCAATTAATACAATTTTATATTAATTTTTTGTAATATGACATAACACATACTCAATCAATACAATTATCAATCAATTTTTTTTTTATGTCTTTTTTTCTAAAAAAAACACCAAAACCTAGTGAAAACTACACTAACCATCGGATGGACTGGAGTTCCTTATGAAAAGGATGGGGAAATCTACATGAAACCCGACAAATTCCATCTTCATCTGGATCCACAAGGTGTTGTGGTGAAATTCAACAACCTCTACAATGACAAAGAGTTGTCCGATAATATGAATAAATTATTGAACGAAAATGTGAAAGAGCTCTATGCCGAGATTTCACATCTTATCGACAAAGGTTATGCAGCTATTGTTCGTAAAGTGGTTACGAAAGTTTTTGCCACATATCCCTATGAAAAGTTTTTCATGAACTAAAAAGAATCAATGAAATTATTGATAAAGATAATTCTAGAATTTTAAGTGAAAAAAACTTCAATTACATATTATTTGTACTATAAGTGATATAAATACAAAAAAAAAAATTTTAAAACTATATAATAAAACAAAATTTTCACTTTTGTTTCTTCCAATAAATTAACATTTCTTTTCATTCTTTACACCCATTAAAACTGTCTGCTGATAATAACAAACACTGTATGCTGATAATAGCAAACACTGTCTGCTGACTGGGCAAACTTCTCACATATTAATGAGTGCTGTCCGATTGAGTTTTTTTTTTGCCTCCGAATGGAGTGCCGCAGTGCGACACCTCTTTGGGTAAAAGTTTTTACATGGCTTCTATGCATTACATAGTACCTCACAAATGTCGTCAACATATGGAGGGCAAAAACCAACGCTGAAAATGTTTTCCTGATGTTCTCGCAAGCATTCTAACCCCAGCGTTCAGCTTTATAGGCGGACATGATAACCTCTGAGCTACGGTGCACAGTGTCACGGGCCCAAAAAGTGCAAAAGTCAACATATGGTGAATTCAAATTTTTGTATGCAATTTGCTAAACAACATTCCAGTTACTGTAAAATTTGATTTCAATATGTCAAGTAGTTTTGTGTATATTGGTGTTCAAATCCAATAATTTTTGGTTATGCCTTTTTTTCTTGTTTAATGACGAAAATTAAAAACTGCATCTGTTCTCATAATTTTAATATTTCGTTTAAAGGTCGTTATGAAAGGGAGTCAGTTGGTTAGTTTGGGATGTATATAATATGACAGTATTGATCAAATACCCAAAACTGAAGTACTTAGTAAGACAAACTTGCGGAAGTGAATCCCAACTTGAGCAGATCAGGAAAACAATTGTTAAAAACGTTCGACCTAGTTTCTTGTTTGTTATGTCTTAAAAATTACAAACTTAAACTTGTAAAAGCATCAGCTGCATCTGCCTGCAACAACAAAAGTGTTTCCTCTTTTTGAACCCGCCTCTGTAGGATGCAATTGGATAACGCCCATATAAAGTGGTATATCGATTTGACTTCTTGATCCAATAGAAGCCTCAATTTTTTTTTCAATTTGGATGAAATTTTGTACGGAGTAATTTGTTATGACTTACAATAACCGTGCCAAGTATGTTTCTAATCGGGTCATAATCTGATATAGCTCCCATATAAACCTATCTCCCCATTTGACATATTGATTCCATGAAAACCATAATGGTTGAACGATTGGTCTGCAATTTTATACGCAATGGGTTATTTTGACTTTCCATATCCATGGTAAGCATTGTCCAAATTGGTCTATAACCTGATATAGCTCTCATATAAACCGATCCCCCAAATAATCCTCTACGGTCCCTAGAAATTTAAATTTTGATATGTATGATATGTGCTTCAACTAAGTTTGAGGAAATTTTTCACAGAATCCATGGAATCCATTCCAGATCTAGATGATATTTGAGTCGAAAGTCGGGAATCTTGATACAACTCACTTTTTTTAAACTCCAGCGAAATTGGATAATAAATGCGTCTTTTAAGTGCTTAGATGTCGGCAGATCAGTCTATATGGCAGCTTTATCTAAATACAAGGGTTGCCTTTCATATTTCAGGAATGGACAACCCTTGTGCTGCAAGCTGCCAACTGACAGCTCTATCGTAAAGCTTGACATTTTTGAGATTTTACGTACTGAAAACGTTTTGACATATGAGCGCTATTTGTGTTGTTTACAGTAACTTAAAAGATTGATCTCCCCCAAAAAATGGAATAAAATCGTGAGCATTTTGGTGCGATTATTTCTTTATTTCGATCTGGATTAACTCAACAACTCAGTATATCGATGAACTCAATTCAATATTTGGCGATGAAGCTCCAACAAGGACTAGTGTTTATCGATGGTATGGTGACTTCAACCGAAGTCGTAGTTCACTCCAAGACGAATTTCGTGAAGGTCGACCAAAATCAGTTCTTGTTCCAAAAACCATTGATGCTATGCGCCAACTGATATTGCAAGATCGTCATGTGACCTATCGTGAGATTGAGGCATGAACATTTGACCGTCAAAAATTTGTTTGCGTTGGATCCCACACAATTTGTCAATCGCTCAAAAAAGGGCTCGTGTCGATTGGTCGAAAGAAATGCTCCAAAAATACGATCGTATCAAGATGAGAAAAATACGGGAGTTTCAAGATTAGCCAAATCCAACAAAAGTTGCTCATGCACGAAGCACTTCCAAGCAAATGATCGCCTGTTCCAAGAAATCAGGAAAACCAACCCCCAAAGACGGATCACTCTGCACCATGACAATGCGTGCTGTAACACATCGGCTCAAACAACAGCATTTAAAGAAACACTTCTGCTGTTATAGCAAAATGTTTGCAATTTTGGAAAAGCAGATTGCTTGCTGAAAAGTCTGTCGTTTGCATAAAGTGACAACTGTTCAATTTATGATGGGGTTGTTAGAAGGAGAGGAAGATAAAATTAAAAAAAAAAAACGGATAGAAAGAGGAGTACAAAACGTTTTTATTGCAATGCACACAAGTGATGTGATGTTACGCTGTTGTTGTTGTGCTTACTGTCAGCAGTAGGAAAGGGACAAATGTCCAGTCGATGCACTACTCATAAATACATACCTAGGAAGCTCGAAAATTTAATAAATCTTGGTACAGGCAGATTTATGGAGCTTTCATGATTGAGATAGTTATTAGTAGGCAAACGCACGAAAGAACCCATCAATGGCGAAATATTTCTCGCCATTGCCGAGTAATATTTCGCATTGGAGATGTTGGAAATAGATTTCAGAGCCGAGACATTTCATGACATCATGTTCAGTGGTCATGTGGCCGAATTTTCAGTTTTTGACCCATAACTGTTTATGGATTATGGAGAACTGTGTCCGAAATACTGAAGCATTAGTTTCTGATTTTAACATCCTGTGTAAGGAAAGATTAATTGATTCGTCCCGCACGGGGGGTAAATCCGTGAAACACTGGAACAGACATCAAGTAGTATATCCAATTTATTGATTTTTCGATTGTCCGGTAGATCGAGGATGGGACCCTGGGAACTTTCCTGCTTTTGCGTATTTTCTTCCTCAATGAATATTATAAACTAATGAAGGGAAACTCTAGACTGTCTAAAGATCAATATATGCGTCCAATGACATCACGTTTGCTTCAAACAACATGTTTCTGATAGGGGCGAATAGCACCTAGTAATATACGGATCGCTGCGTTGATGACAGTTCTAATACGCTTACGAAGCGAATAAGCCGCCGTTCCATAAATGCAAATAGCATGATTTATTTTCGATATAATTAAAGTTTCAACAATAGATATAAGAGACTCCGTTCTGCAATTGAGTATCTGCTCTGTTTAGTCGACCATGTCAACTAACTGACCTCGTTGGCAGGGTCAGTAGATAGTTGACAAGGTTATTCCATTTAGAACTGCTGTTTATAAGCAATCCCAGAAATCACAAAGATCTAGTCTCTTTTAAAGTAACTCTGGATGTCGAGATGTTAGTATTACAGTTCCTCATTTTGAAGACATGGATAAACTTGCATGTATCTGATGATAGTAATTTATAGATCTTCTTAGCCGCTTGAAAACCCACCGGGCGCTAACATTTTCTTTAATAATAAGATGCTAACAAGCTTCAGCTTTTGCAACTCTGAAATTGATTAAGAATTACGGTATGATTAAAGGCTTAACATAAAGATGTTTCTTCCATTCGTATTAAATGGGACTGCAATTTCATACAAAAGTATTTCTAGTCCGCAAATTGATACTGCCCCCTATTTAGATTTCTTGAACTCCTAGAAGGCCCTGTTTTTGGCCGATTCGACTTAAATTTCCCAGGAACATTCCATTAAGGAACAGTCGAAACTAATCTCTCATACCAATGAGTGCAGTCCAATTAATGTTTAAGTTCCTACTTTTTTATAACGAGTCCGAACGGCGTGCCGTATAGCGACGCCAATTAGTAGATAATTTTTAACATGGCAGGAACCTTACAAATGTAGCCAGCTGTTAACTTCTGCCCCACGGTGGCTTCCTCGTCTTTAATTTAGCATGTAAAATATACTAAAGAAATTGAAATACCTTCCGCTTCCGGTTTACTAAACAGTTTTATAATAATGATGAACCCATTACACAATAACATCATTCAGTAATTGATCTGTCCATCATTTAACACGAAAATGCTAGGTATTCTTTGACAGCTATCAATGGAATATCTATTGGAAAATGAAAGCAAAAACGTTTCGGATAAACCTATAAAAGAATAAACGAAATTCCTTCAAATCACAGTTAAAAACCTAACCAACAATATATAGTTTGCATTTGGAAAGTGAAGCGATAAAAAAATGCAAAAGTTGTATTTGTATATTTTCAAGTTGAATATATTTGCGTTCTTTCTTCTTGGTGTTGATTGTGCATTTCGTAAGTCTTATTGATTGATTTCCCAACAAAAAATTCCGTCTCGAGTTTTCTATAGTTCTAGAATTTTGAATGAAAACAAGCAAAAGAGCAATAAGATTGGCCAAACCGAATCTTATATACCCTCCACCATGGATCGCATGTATCAAGTTCTTTGAATAACTTTTTTAAATATATAAGAGCTTTATGAAGTTATAGAACAATATGGACCGAATGTGACGCCATCAATTCTTATAGCCTCCTTTGTCTGGAATTAAATTCACACCAAATGGTATTAACATTATTTGCTAATAATGCGAGTAAAATAATACCAGCCGGTATTGTTAAAGTTCCGTCCTTTTTCTAGTATCCTCTTAATGGTCCAAATAGAAAAGTCCATCGGATGGGCATCTGGCGAGTGTAATGAGTGAAATGCAGAAAATTATATCGGTTGGCCGATCGTAGACTCAAATTCTCCTACGTGCGCATGGTTAAGCAAACACGGTAATTTTGGAAGTTTACGAATTGCTAAATTGTGAAATTTATCCCGTCTCGTCTCTGCTCTTTTGAGCCTAACTTTTTTTCGCTTTGGTGTAAGGTCGTGTCCCTTTTGGAAGTTGTAAGGCTTTACCTTGAGCTAATTTTTCAATATATGTTGCATCCTTTTACGGGATATTTTCAGATCTTTCAACATTTGACTGCCACTATGGCTTGTGGATTTCATTGAATCGAGTCTTCACTCGTCGAACCGTTTCAGATGGCGTTTGGTTTGACAACGCTACCAGTACCATTATTTGTTCACTTTAAGGTGTTTAAATTCGCCAACAATAATCAGTTGTGATATTCCAGCCAAATAAAGGGTGATTTTTTAGCTATTATCTTTTTGGTAACACTGGTTTAAACAGCTCACGCACGTTTCGTGTTTTGTTTCACTGTCAAACATCTTCAGTTTGGTCTATAATTTAACCATGAATCGTATTACAAACGAACAACGCTTGCAAATTATAGAATGTTTGCTCTGTTAAAAAAGTTCATCGCGCGCTTCTTTTTCTTCAGCGGCGAAGCTCATTTTTGGCTCAATGGGTACGTAAATAAACAGAACTGTAGATTTTTGAGTGAAAATCAGCCAGAAGCATTGCAAGAGCTACCAATGTATCCAGAAAAGGTCATAAAAGGCTAATGGCATCATTGGACCGTACTTCTTCAATGATAATGTGAATCGCAACGTAACTGTGAATGGTGAGTGCTATCGTGAGATGATTTCCAACGTTTTTTCCCAAAATGCAAGAGCTTGACTTGTATGACATGTGGTTTCAACACATGCCACACAGCACGCGTAACAATGGACTTATTGAGAGGCGAGTTCAGTGAACATTTTATTTCAAGTTCGGGACCGGTCAATTATTGACCGCCTAGATCGTGCGATTTAAAGCCTTTAGACTATTTTTTGTGGGACTATGTTAAAGCCCATGTCTATGCAGACAAGTCTGCTTCAATTGACGCATTGGAAAACAACATTGAAGCATTTATTCGTGAGATACCGGCCGAAATGTTGGGAAGCGGTAACGGTCAACATTTGCATGAAATAATCATCCGCTAAATCAGATAGGTTCTTAAAGAAGTGAGAACCTAAAGTGGTACTCCTTCTGACTGCCAGTGCGGGATACACACACAGAACGTGTTCTATAGTCTCTTACTCTTCGATGTCCTCACAGCTTCTGCAAAAGTCGTTACTGGAAACCTTCAGTCTGTCAGCATGTTTTCTGATCAGACAGTAACCAGTCGTGACGGACACAATGACTGAGACGTGTGTTCTAGTCAATGACAGCAAAGCGGCAGATCTCTTCAAGTCTGCTCACAGCCCCCTCTTTGTAACCATCTATCATTCGTTGGCCTTCGGGCTTGTTCCTGAAAACTTAGCTTACATGTCGCTAAAGGCATACCCACATATTCCAGTTTCCCTGGAATGGGTAAGATAGGTCCTAGTCTCGCAAGCTCGGCCGCCTTACAATTGGAATATCTCTGTGGCCCGTCACCCAGTACAGGTGGATTTTGACCTGTTCAGCCATCTCGTTGAGAGATCTGCGACAGTCAAGGGCGGTTTTTGTGTTCATAAATGTCTGCCTGGCTGTCTGAGAAGATATTTATGCAAATCATCGTTATGACATTATAAATATTTAAGCCATTCCGCCACTTTTTTTTCTTCATTCCGCTACTTTCTTTATTGCAATTATATCTGCTTGATACATACTGCAATGGTTTGGTAACCTTTTCGATATGACCAGTTCTAGATCTTTAGAGTACACCCCAAAGCCCACATGGTCGTCTAAATTAGTAAGGAATATTTGAATTTTCAGTGAAAATGGTAGTTTTAGTTAACTTTTCCAACGAAAAGGGTAGCTTTAGTACCATTTTCCAACGAAAACGGTAGCTGTAGTACCCTTTTCCTACGAAAGGGTAGCTATAGTACCAGTTTTCCAACGAAAACTGTAGCTTTAGTACCCCTTTCCAACGAAAAGGGCAGCTTTTGTACCCTTTTTCAACGAAAAGGGTAGCTTTAGTACTCTTTTTCAACGAAAAGGTTAACTTTAGTACGCCTTTTCCAACGAAAGGGGTAACTTTAGTACCCTTTTTCCAACGAAAAGGGTAACTTTAGTACCCCTTTTCCAACGAAAAGGGTAGCTTTAGTACCCTTTTCCAAAGAAAAGGCTAGCTTTAGAACCCCTTTTCAACGAAAAGGGTAACTTTAGTACTCTTTTTCAACGAAAAGGATAGCTTTAGTAACCTTTTCCAAAGAAAATGGTAGCTTTAATACCCTTTTCCAACGAAAAGGGTAGCTTTAGTATACTTTTCCAACGAAAAGTGTAGCTTTAGTACCCTTTTCCAGGCAAAAGGGTAGGTAAGGTTAGGTTTAAGTGACAGTCGGCCATCGGACTTACTCAGACGTTTTGGTCCATTGTGATACCACAGGAACAAGAGAAGGAAGACACTGTTGAACCATCCAGGTCGCTTTAAACAGTTAAACAACTTGCAAGAGTTCCCATTCGCTAAATCAAAATTTTATCGCCCAAGGGATTTTGACTCAGACACAATTTCCAATAACCTCCGACAAATTCAACTCAGTGATAACCTCTTCTGGTTATCATTGATGCAAGCAAGAGTAGCTTAAGTTCCCCTTTCCAAGAAAAATGTAGCTTAGTTCCCTTTTCCAAGATAAATGATAGCTTTAGTTCCCTTTTCCAAGGAAAGTGGTAGCTTAGTTCCCTTTTCCAAGGAAGAGATTAGCTTAGTTCCCTTTTCCAAGGAAAATTGTAGGTTTAGTACCTTTTTCCAAGGAAAAGTGTAGCTGAAGTTCCCTTATGGTGGTTTTTGTGGTGCAAAAACCATCCTCAGAATACTTCATTCAGTTGACGTTTCATGACACTCACACAAATATAGTGTGATATTTTCAACAGTATTAGTGTGCCCATCACCATCAGCGAAAAGGGTAGTTTTAGTTTCCATAGCATGAAACTAAAACTAGACCTGGCGAGATCGATTTAGATTTCAAGAAGGCCAAGATAATGTAAACTTTATAAAACAACATATCGTTTTTACGAGTTGTTACAAACGGAATGACTACATTCGTATACCTCCCTATATTCTAAAATGTACTAAGGAAAATTTGTATTCAACCAGCGATGAGTCAATTAATATTTCAGTTAATCCAACAAGAATTGATACTCTCATATTATACAAGCAATTTTAATCTATTTCCTACTAATATCTAATTGTCAATTTGTCTATTTTAAATAACAACTATTTACTGTAAATGAAAACTAGTTTATAAACACGTTATAATTTCTAGTAGTAATTGCAATTCCATTGACTTAATTGCGGAGATAATCATAAACGACATGCAATATTCTTTTCCCATGCAGCGAAATTTTAAAAAGTATTGCATAGTTTAAGGAGCTTGCTTTGCAAATACACAATTAACCAAAAACATAAGCACAGTGGAAGAAATATCTAAAGCATTGTTGTTGTATTTTATTTCTAGCTGATGATCCAAAACCATGCAAATATGGGGACACCGAGTGTATTGCCAATCTTATAAATTATTTTTTAAGTGAAAAATATGAAGGTAATGCATTGCAAGAGAGAACTTAAGATGTGTGTTATAAATTGATTTACCATCGTTTAGGTGATGAATCCATAAACTTAAAGTCAATCGATCCATTGCCCTTAGAAACGGTGCACATCCAACAGGGTGAAGAAAGTGCCGTAAATATTGACATGGTGTTGACCAATAACAGTGTTCAGGGTTGGAGAACAGCCAGAGCAGTGCAAGTAAAGTAAGTTCTAACTGAATATTGGAACAACTAAAATGTTTTAAATAATCAAGGGTAAACTTTTTTCCGCTTAAATTTCACTATATAGAAAATAATCTCTATTGTAAAAAATAGTGATTATGCATTAAAATCACGTAATTATTTTTTAACTTTTCTAATTCAACATTAGTGAATTAAAGCTTTAAATTCATAATTTCTCTTTTTTTTCAATTTTAGAGGATTCGGCAAAGATATGACCAAAAAAAATCGTCTGGTTTTTCATGCTAAAGCTCTCAGTTTAGTAGGCGATTATTCGATTAATGGCAAAATTTTGATATTACCCATAAAAGGCAGTGGCCTAAGTAATATAACCTTGGGTAAGTAATGAACCAAAATAAACTAAATATCAAAGCCAACAATGGAAATATGACGATAAACTATATCAAAAGTTTTAAAAAATATGCTGAAAAGAATCTCAGCATTCACAATTCACTTTTTTTTATTAAAAACCCTTGTCATTTTCTTTTCCTTCCTTTACCTTTTGCCAGTTGATGTCACTTTGCAAATGGATTTTGTGGGCACTCCCGTTGAGAAAGATGGTGCCACTTATATGACAATTAAGGATATGATGTTGGATGGGGAACCCAGCAAAATTATCTACAAAGTGGATAATCTATTCAATGGTGATAAAGTCTTGGGTGACAATATGAATTTATTCCTCAACGAAAATTGGAAAGACATCTACAATGAAGTGAGGCCAGCTTTAGCACGAGGGTTTAGCGTTATCTATGGAGCGGTCATTAATGAAGTCTTTACAAAATTTCCATATGACAAATTTTTTGTTGAATAAAAAGGGGTGCAATGGCTAGTATATCCATTTAGTTTTTTAGAAGAACATTTTAATGCATAGCTGGAATTGTAAAGAAATTAATTCGCAATGAGTTTGTAAGAAATTTGAATAAAAAAAAAGTACAAAATGGAATTCTATATACACAAAATATACCATCAGCGAGAATATGTGTAATACACATATTCCAGCTAATAGTAGCCAATGCTGTTTTACTGTATTATTATTTTTATTTTAACTATAAGCTTATTAAATAAATTAATATACACATATTAAAAAAAATGTATTAATTGGATTGCACTCTCCATATGGTCAAGAAGTCATATGGGCAGATTGGTTTATATGGCAGATATTATAAGAGATGGTCCGGTTTGGACCATTTACTCGAGACAAGTAATTCCATTTGTGGAAACCATTGTATTCTGTATCGGAAGGAATTGCGAATATTTTCCAAAACAATATAATATCGGACAGATTGCTTTGGTGCAAACAACTCCTTTTATACACACAAAAAATACTTTTATCACGAAGTTTTACTTTTATTGGTACATATCCACATATCCAACGTTTGTTATAAACATTGCATTATTGAACGTAACTAACTTTGTTTATTGTAAACGCTTTATCGGCTTCTCCTAGGGTAAAAGGTTATTTCTTTTATTGTAAAACCAAAAACTCTTTAATGGCAAAAGTTTTTCGATATCAGCAAACGATTATTCTTTTAAAGGTCCAATGATTTTCCCTTTTTCGTTTCTCCTACTAAAGAGAAGGGTGAGTATTTGTGTGTATAGAGAAGTGATAGACAAAAATTTTCACAATATTGCATATAACTGTATACGTATACAAGATAATAATTCCAAGCAATACCATGGGCTAGCACATAATTGGAATTGTTTGCTGGTCACTGTTATAGACACATTCTCACAAACAACATTTTTTCCTTTTTTGTTTTGACTGAGCAAAGAGTCAGTATATTCACCAGCTCGGTCGAGTGCGAATGATAAACGCGGAAAAGGAAAAATTCTAAAATTTCGACTTAGGAATAAGAATACTGGTACGACCAATAACAAAAATCATTAGAGCAACACATAAATAACTTCTAGGTACAAGAAAACACGATTTGAATTTCTAATGCACCTACATTGTTTAGTAGTATTTGCACGATAAAGAAATGTCCATCCCAAAGTTGGTATTTAAATGTGCGAAAACAACAACTCCCATAAGTTATTTGGTTAGTTATAGTTATTATTTGAAGGTGAGGTGTATCTCCAGAGACCTGGCCCCGAATTAATTCAACGTCAAACGGTTTAAATTGATTGTGCATATTAAAAAGGATGCCAAGTTCAATTTATAGATGTAACATAATTCAAACTCAGATTTCTACGAATTATAAGCAGATCTCAATTAGTAAGTCAAACTCTTTCAGAGTATATTTAGATTTACTTCGATGTTATGATACACAATTATATTAAAAGCCTTCCATTTTCGCAAAACCCATTATGGCTTTTTTTATTATCTACTGTATGCGTTATGCTTTAAATAAAACGAAAAATTTTTTTGTTGTTTTCGCACATTTAAATACCTCGTTTGTGATGGATATTTCTTTATCATGTTAATGTTACCAGCCAATGTATGTAATTTAGAAATTCTTGCGGCCGAATTCCATGGTAATTCCCTAAGCGTAAAAAGAAGAAATTGTACCTGGACTGATTCAATCCTATCTGAGTAACACTTATAGAATGGGTTCCAAATCACATAACAGTATTCCAATGTAGACCGGTTTTAGCTTGTAAACAAACGCTTGGTCACATAAGGATCATCAAACTCCTTGGAACACCGTTTTATAAAACCCAACAACGACCTTGCCTTATTGCTGCACGGGTCAATGTGCAAATTAAAACGTCATCTACCATCCAAAATAACACCAAGATCAGTATATATGTAGATCTCGTTTCTCTCCCGATTTGAGCTCCTCAATAATTACCAGATTTTATAGCTGCAAAATAATTCAAATAGAAAATATGTTAATTAGTCTACATAGTTAGCAGAATCCATGGTGTTGCAATATCCAAGATTCTGCCAGGTCAAACATAGGCCGGATTTCTTATTCTTCGGTTACAATTTCTCGTATCGATATACTTCTTTTTATAGAAATTTGTTCTTCTGGATATATTCTTGTTGCTTATTCTAACGATAAACCTTAATTGGCAGATAGGTGCCGGCTAATGACTTATCGTCCCCTCATTCCATTAACAATTTGCCGTTAAAAATTTCCAGGAGAGTATGGAATATGGAATGCCCGAGGCTTAGCCCGAGTTTAGTTCGCTTAAGTTATACGTTCGTTCCAATTTTCTAAACGTAATACGAAAAGTTTAGCCAATCGTAGTACTTGGGATTACTCGCTTCTAAGTTGGCAGGACAACCTAATAACCTACACCGCTTAAGTGACGAATGATTCAACATCCAAATACATAAAAGTCTACCGAATCTATCTACCGAGTATATCATTAATAAGATCTAACTTGCGTACCCTTTTACATAGATAAATCAATATTGTAATTGGCTCTAATTTAAAGCATTTAATCCATTGTCTCTTTTTTAAATTTTATACAAAAGACAACCATCTTAGGCGACTGACAATCTTTTTTTATTTTGATTACAAAAAATTTATGTTTCTCCGTTTGGATCAAGAAAAAGTCGATCAATAAAATTGCATGTTTATTGATGCAACTATTGTGCGAATACTAGTCAAAAACAAAAGAAAATATTGGCAGAATAGAATATTAATATTTATAAACATTGAATATATTATAAGTTCAAAGATAATGATTTTTTTACTAATCGTAAGTTTCAGCTATAAACTAGAATCCTCCAACAAGTAAGAACAGTCGCCTAAATTGTCTCTTAACACAACCAATGCATCTTGTGTCAAACTTTACTGACTTAACTAAACAAAAAATTAACTTTTATTCATTAAAAATGCTAAGAGGTCAAGCATAATTTTTCAAAAAGAAAATTAAATTTTTTTTTCAAAAAATAAAAAAAAAATAATAAAATTTGCCCTCTATGCCGAAAAAGTTATTGGCAAAGTACCAGATGTATAATCCTGTTGTCCGGGTGCCTTGTGTTATTTTAATTTATACAGTCATACATATGTCATTAATTTAAAAAATCGTAAAATGTCAACTCTTAATAACTGTAATGTTGATTTAATTACTTAATTGGCTATTGCATTATTAAAGCAAAACATGTTTATCTCACTCAATTTCAGATTTTAATAAACGATCATTGTTTTTTTTAACTTATCGGGTAAGCTTGATTAATTAAAGTTAATAACAAATCACTTAAGTTGGTTTTTTCTCAGAGAAATTAGAATTAAATTAACCTCTCCGTCTTTCAAAATAAAAGCTTCTTTGCTAAAAATAAAAAAAACTTTTATCGATTAATGTCCAAATGGCACAGACAATGCAAATGTTATGAATTTTAAACATGTATCGGTATAAACTGCGCTTCTTCCATCAATATGAAGTTCAAGGTGGAGATACTATTTTGGAAGATGCATGCAAGAGAAACGTTCTAAATATCTACCTATTTAAATTCAAAAAAAAAAAACATAAAAATAACCAATAAAAACTTCTCCTTCTTCTTTTTGTCCAAGACGAACTATATATATATAAAGGCCCTGAAAATTTTACTATATATTGGTTTGCCCAAAAAGTAATTGCGGATTTTTCATATAGTCGACGTTGAAAAATTTTTTTTGCAGCTTGTGACTCTGTAATTGCATTCTTTATTCTGTCAGTTATCAGCTGTTACTTTTAGCTTGCTTTAGAAAAAAAAGTATATTTGATTAAAGTTCATTCTAAGTTTTATTAAAAATCAGCAATTACTTTTTGGGCAACCCAATATTATTTGTTAATATGTCAATCATAGTTTAATCAAATAGCGTATCCATTTCAATTACATTTCCATCCATTTCCGGCCTTATAAGTGGTGTGAATGTTAAGAAGATCAGACAGAGTGAAGTAATGCTTACACCGTTTAAGGAAGCCTAAACACTTGAATACTTCTTTCGACACTTCAAATACATGTTTAGCCCAACGGACATGCCCAGAACATCAAGAGCTTCTGATTGCTCAACATATATACCGTTAATAGACAAAGATGATCGTAATGGGTCAGCGAATCGTTTGTGTGACAACTAGCAGCACTGATTCTTCCGCGGATTAAAATCTACTCGATTTATTCGACCCCACTCAGAAATGGGCAGCAAATCCTGGCAGAGTGTACCTTCCAAAACCCACCTCTTGTCCTGAATCTCTCCAAGACTCGGCCTATGGTCGAATGAGTACCAATGATAGAGATTACTGTCATCCGGAAATGAGTAGATTGGATTCAATGTCTGACCCAACAGATCGTTGAGAGGAATAAAGATAAAGAACAGAGCCCTGGGGTACACTTGCGGTCAATTTATGCTCATTGGATGAGAACCCATCTATAACGACTTGAATAGTGCGATATCTGATAAAGCTCGAAATAAATCAAACGAAGCCATTGCCGACACCAAATGCGACAAGCTTTGATAGTAGTGCACCGTGCCAGACCCTATCAAATGCCTTGAAGATATCCAGAACCACAACTTTACTCTCCTGAAACTAGTGGATTGAGCGACACCAACGTTTCGACAGAAGTGCCATAAAATCGCCCGCAGAGCGATTTCTGCGAAACCCATACTGTTGGTCGCTAAAAAGGTCATTAGACTCTAAATACCTCACAAGATGGTGATTAACCATGCTCTCCATGACCTTGGAGAGAGCGGAGCATATCGTAATTGGCCGGTTTGGCAAGGTTTAAAAAGGTTGCGCAATGGACGAGCAAGCGTTGAAGAACACCTGCGCAAGACAAGTATTGATATGCCATCCGGGCTCGGGAATTTATTTACGTCCAGATTCTCAAGAACCCTTCTAACTCCACGAGTTGGAAAAAATGTTAGGGGCATGACGAGAGATACATTTTCGATTGAGGGGAGCGGTTGATTGTTATCCGGCAGGGAAAAGTTCCCTGCAAATATATCAGCCAACAGGTTAGCCTTATCAAACGGATGATGAAGAACTACCCTTTACCCTTTTCACGAACGACCAAAAGCTCTTACCTCCTCGTGTAGAATCAAAAACCTTAGTTCGCAGACGCTATTTGTAAAGAAATTTTTCGCGCCTAAGCTCATTGGCACACGAAGATCTTGCCTGCTTGCGCAGCAGTTCAGTATTGGCGTTTCCATCCAAGCGCCAATTTCTGAATGCCACCTCTTCCGATCTGACAGCATCTAAATTTTCAAAGTAAATTTCATAGTTGTTTGCAAAACAGTGTTAATAAAAAGAAATTTTATAAAGAACCGGTAGATACAGTATTTCTTATTTTTTTATAATTAATTCAGACATTTCGCCTTAAACAAAGCAAAACAAACGCCTTTAAATAATCATCTAAAATGTGAATTTGCTACTGATTAAAACTGTTGATGAAGTTGCTCCCAGACCCTCCAACAAAAATAAACACATATGAATAATATCTAGCCTAATATATTCTAAAGCCTTTTAAATACAAGTTTTTGTCCAAAAAAGTTAAGTAATATAAAAAATGATTATAACGAAATGTGTATCCGCACCGAATTGGAATTGTCAACGGCAGAGAGTATAAAATGCATCTAAACATTTCAATTTAAAGTTATTTGCGAAAAGGAACTACTGCTGTAGTTTGAACCCGGAATATCTCATTGAAACGGAAAATAACAAAATGCAAAGTTTTCTAACTCTAACACTTTTGGGGATTTTAGCAGTATCCGTGGCGGAATTACGTGAGTAGTTGAGTGCAAAGCGACAAATTTGCAATGGATATATTATATAGTTTCTAAACTTTAATATCTTTCTATATATAGAAAACAATCAAGAATTCTAAAAACTCGAAAAAATAGAAATCAGCCCTTTATGAATAATGTAGTGTTTTGTGCGTGTGATCTTGGTAATTCATTTAAGATTGAATTTTATAAATATTAATGATGTTAAAAAGTAATATAAATTATAATATTGTGAATTGACTTGCAGAAAAAAAAGTTATAGCGTTTTTGAATAATTCAAATGTGATATTCAAGTGGATTTTATTCGATGCGAGATCAATATGCATATAAGCAACAAGCTCTTATAGCCAGTCTAAATAAATTTATGGAAGTCTGGAATTGTGAAATGTCCCCAGCTGGAAATGTAGTTGAGCAAATAAGAAAAGAAAACTTTTTCAAACCAGTTGTAGTCAAATAAAGCTGGTAAAATTGCGAAATATCAAAGAACATTTGAAGCATTTTAAAAAATTTTATGTTAATTTTAATGTTTTTGGAACAAAGTAACAAGTATAGTAGATTTTGGAATTTTTTCTGTACAAGTGGTACAAGTTTTTCAAAGAATAACTCTGGTGGTGGAAGCTGCATCATAAATGTTGCAAAAAATATCGTCGATTTTGATAAGAGGATGACGGCGTATTGCTTAACTCTAACTCTTACCATCCCAGCAAAAAGCTGAATTGTCAGCAGATTGGTAAGGAAAGTTCAAGCCACTCAGCGCAGCTGATGCACTAAATTCACTGGTGAAATTATAAGACAGTGCACCACTTGAATGTGATTCCACTATGTATCAGAGAATTGCAAAGTGTATGGATTTGGATACCACAAAAATATTTTGTTCAATGAGAATGGATGCAAAGTGTCAAAGAGGCTTAAAGAAGAAGAGTTGGCATTGGGGCCCAATTCGGAATGACCAGTAACAAAAGTTAAAGACACAACATGTTTGAATTGCTTACGATATTTCGTTTTTCCTTTTTATTCCATCTTTCGGTGGCAAAGGAACAAAGCAAAATACGAAAAAATGTTCGAACAAATGCCCGAATCACAACAGAAAAAAACCCGAAAATGTTGCAATTCTCAAAGTGAATCCAATAGGAATACATCGAACAGGTTGTGTCTTTAACGCGAGTTATTTTACGGTATTGGGAAGACAAAGCAGAAACCCACTCTACTTCTTTTAAACTCTTTGGCTAAGTGTATTATGTCTGCTCATACATATTCCATATTCTTCACAACACTGTAACAACCCTTGATAAACAACGATGAATACACATTTACTGCTGTTCGACTGGGCTTACTTATGAAAAAGTTCAAACATGTTTGATACACTGATATCAGGTTTGATACCCAAACAAAATGTTCGATGCTCATAGTATCCGTGTACATTCACAGTATCCGTGTACATTTACAGTATCCGTGTACATTTACGGTACCCCTCACAGCTGAACTGAGACATGAATGAAATAATATTTTTTTGTTTGTTTCTCTTTCGAGACGACTTAAATGATGGGAGATTTTCTTTGCAAATGGAAAAGGAAAGCCAGAGATTGCAACACGCATCTACCACTATGGGACGCGTTTCGTCTTTGGTTAGAAGACTCTTCAACCATATTAGGTGTGATGGCTTCAAGGGCCGTGCGTTGATATGTTGTATTTGAATCGTATTAATTGCGAAAACACCCAAAAAACACGACAGGGTTGTCGAGCGTGGTTAACTTTTCCCTAATACATGTTTTTTTGTGTAATGACAGACTTTTTTCTGTGACAATTACACTACTTCCGTGGTACACATGATTCTGTGCATCTTTTGGAAGTTGCATTGATGGCTACGAACGGCTATCGCTATTAATCCGTGTGCTCAGGTTCGAATTTTATTGTAGTTAAATTGTTTTTCAAAATGTAAATGCGTCCACAATTTTTGATCTGATCTAGACATTTTTAGAAGACTACAAATCTTTTGGCAAACTTGCAGTGCCAACATATCCAAATTGCACACCTTCCATTTTTCTCTTTTAGCTTATACACCCCCGAAAGTATATTTTTTAATATTGTCAAGGTTTTCCATTCTTCAAATTAAAAGTTATAAAATCTTATATATAAAATTCAATTTGTGCTTTTTTGTCGGTTTGTTTGTTTGTTTGTTCCGCATAGACTCAAAAACGACTGAACCGATTACCTTGAAATGTTCATAGATTGTGTAGGTTGGTCTAGAAGGAAACGTAGGCTACATAATTTTTTGATATCGGGAGGGGCGGACCTCACCCTTACCCCAAAAGTACTACACAAAAATAAAAGTGGACCGATTGGGACAATATGGGATTCAAATGAAAGGTATTCAAGAGTAGAGTGAGAATTTCATAAAAAATTGGGTCCAAGTAGCTGGGTGGGCCGCCCCAGCCCACATAAAATAGGTTTATTTGACGATCATGACAATATGGGACTCAAATGAAAGGTATTAGTGAGTAGATTACGAATATGGTCAGGAAGTAGGAATAAGCTTTATAATTTATTGATAACGTAAGGCGGCGGACCCTCCACCGTTACCCCAAAAACATATCCCAAAATCAAAAGTGGACCGATAAGGACAATATGGGTATTAAATGAAAAGTATGCGGGAGTAGATAATGATTCTGGCATACAAATTCAGTTTGAAGTATAGGGGGTCACCTCACCCCCACATAAACGGCGAAAATGGGCACATTAGGGCACAATCAAGGATATATGGGACTCGGTTTGTTTGTTACGTATAGACTGAAAAACGGCAGAACCGATTTTCTCGAAATTTTGCATATTGTGTAGGTTGGTCTCGAAGGAAACTTAGGCTATATAATTTGTCGGTATCGGAAGGGGGACGGACCTTCCCCTTTATGCCAAAAACACAACCCAAAATCAAAAGTGGACCGATCGGGACATTACAGGTATCAAATGAAAGGTATTGGAGAGTAGAATACCCATCGGGTATCCCCAACCCCAAAACTCCCCTAAACAGACAATATGGGGCTCAAATGAAAACTATTCGGGAGTAGATTTCGAATCTGACATACAAAATCAGATCGAAGTATAGGGGGTCACGCCACCCGTCATTATGACTATATAATACTTGTCAGAACCGATTTTCTTAAAATTTTCATAGATTGTGTACGTTTGTCTGGAAAGAAACATAGGCTATATAATTTTTAGATATCGAGTGGAGGCGGACCCTCCCTCTTGCCCCAAAAACGCCACCCATATCCGGAAGTGGTCCGATGGGCACAAGAAGAGTATCAAATGAAAGGTATTGGAGATCTGAAAACGAATATGGTATATTAATGTGGGTCTAAGTGCCCGATCTGGGATCTTGACTTCTTGAGCCTCCAGAGGGCGTAATTATTACCCGATTTGGCGGAATTTTTTTACAACGGCTTCTCCCATGACCTTCAACATACTTGTCAAATATAGCCTGATACAGATCCCATATAAACCGATCTCTCTATTTTACTTCTTGAGCCCCTAAAGGGCGCGATTCTTACTCGAGATTTTACACATTGACTTCCACTATGGTCTCCAACATTCAATTCAATTATGGTCCGAATCGGACTATAACTTGATATAGCTCCAACATTGAATCAATTATTTTCTTTCGATAAATGCGATCTATGGTGGAGGGTGTATAAGATTCGGCCCGGCCGAACTTAGCACGCTTTTACTTGTCTCTGGATGCATTGGATACAATTCTGCTTATTTACGTACCCATTGAGCCAAAAATGGCTTCGGTGAACACAAGAAAGGCCGATTTACGAAGTTTCTTAACAGAGCACGCATTTTGATAATTAAATTCAAAAATGTGTAAGCGTTGTTCGTCTGTAAGACGATTCATGGTTAAATTATAGACCAAACTGATGATGTTTGAAAGTGAAACGTCCGTAAGCTGTTTAAACCAGTGTTGCCAAGAAGATAATAGCTAAAAAATCACCCTTTACAAATATGTCTTTAATGCGCTCCAAAAGTTAAGTTTTCTGAAAGGCCAATTACTCCATTTTTTCCTTTTGATCCCAATAAGCAAAATACAATACAGTCTGCCGATTGGTTAACGATTGCCTGTGTTGACAAGACGCCCAAAGTGGGATATAGTGCTTTGCAAGGAATCCAGTTGAGTTTTTAGGGTCCCAGCATAAATTTGGTACACTAAGTTCACATTTATACGAAATTTATTAGAAAAACACAAACTGTACACTGCACCAGTTTGTGTTATGTGATAATATGTGTAGTTCGACTCGGAAATTTGTGCTGATTCGGCTTAGCCATGTCCGTCTACCCGCATATTCTTTCTGTACTGGTTTTGGTCAACACAAAAACTCTATCAATTTCGTAAAAATCGGATAAGATATATATACATAGATATAGCTCCCATATGTATAGATCGGACGATTTTTTTTATTTTTTTAATTTATTCAACAAATACGCAGGGGATGTCCCCATTTTTGTAGAAAAATTTAATTGCAAATTCAAATTTGCCCAAGAACATTTCATATATCTCCCATGAACATTCCAACTTCTCACATATCAATGAGTGCTGTCGAATTCCTCCTTTTTATACCCCCACCATAGAATGGGAGTATACTAATTTCGTCATTCTGTTTGTAACTACTCGAAATATTCGTCTGAGGCCCCATAAAGTATATATATTCTTGATCGTCGTGACATTTTATGTCGATCTAGCCATGTACGTCCGTCTGTCCGTCCGTTCGTCTGTCTGTCGAAAGCACGCTTACTTTCGAAGTAGTAAAGCTAACCGCTTGAAATTTTGCACAAATACTTCTTATTAGTGTAGGTCGGTTGGGATTGTAAATTGGCCATATCGGTCCATGTTTTCATATAGCTGCCATATAAACCGATCTGGGGTCTTAACTTCTTGATCCTCTAGAGGGCGCAATTCTTATTCGATTTGGCTGAAATTTTGCATGAAATATTTTATTATGACTTTCAACAACTGTGCCGAATAAAGTTCAAATCGGTTCATAACCTACTATAGCTGCCATATAAACCGATCTGGGATCTTGACTTCTTGAGCCTCTAGACGTCGCAATTATTATCGGATTTGCCAGAAGTTTTGTATGATGGATCGTCTCATGACCATCAACATACGTGTTTATTATGGTCTGAATTGGTCTATAGCCTGATACAGCTCCCATATAAATCGATCTCTCTATTTTACTTCTTGAGCCTTATTCGAATTGGCTGACATTTGTCTCCAACGTACAATTGAATTGTGGTCCGTACCGGACGATATCGTGATATCGCTTTAATAGCAGAGCAAATCTTTTCTTTTATCCTTTTTTGCCTAAGAAAAGATGTCGGGAAAAGAACTCGACAAATGCGATCCATGGTGGAGGGTATATATGATTCGGGCCTGGCGAACTTAGCACGCTATTACTTGTTTTTTCTAATTTAACAATTTATATAACAGCAAAAACTCTTTCAACATAAAAACTATTGCTTTCGAAGTCATAACATCGGGTTAGCTCAGAATTTTGTGTCTATGCTATTTAAAATTCAAAGCAATTAGAAGTTGATGCCTGAATACTAATTTGGATTTCTAATTTATCAGATATTCGGCCTAGACTTCCTACACGTAAAAAAACCAACTAAAACATTTGCAACAAACAAATGTGTTTTTTCGGGGAAGTACTATTTTTATGGTAACTGTGTAACATTTCCCCCTCAAGGTTGGACGTTAGTCATGAATTTTCCACTTTTTGATCCAAAAGTCACTTCGTTTTTGGTAAATCCTTTAGGAACTTCGTCTGCGGAATAGAAAGGCTCTTTTTTGCCACAATTCAAAAATTCTTTTAAGCTATAAATGTTTTGTTTACAGCAAAAAAAGCTTTATTACACGCAAAAATTAATCGTTTGCATTATTTATCTCTTACTGTACTTAATACGGAGAACTTTGATGGGAGGGCTCAAGACATATATGAACAATTTTTTTTTTTTAATTTTAATTTAAATCAGAAATAAACGTTAAAACATTTCTTCCTTCTATTTACAGCTGCCGATATTGAAAAATGCAAAAATGGCGATGGAGCCTGTTTAAAAAAAAGTATCCAAACAGCGATAGAGAAATATTATGGTGGTTCACGCGAAATAAATTTGCTATCATTCGATCCATTGCATGTTAAGAAAATGGTATTGAAAAGAAATCCTGCCAGCCCAGTCAATGTAGACATAACCTTTACAGATTTCGATATGCTCGGTCTTAAAGATTTAAAAATAATCTCGGTGGAGTAAGTTCTTATAATCTTTTTTCCCTAATACGTTAAGTAACTTCCATCTACCTAATTTTAGAGGCTTGCAAGCAGATCTCAGTGGAAGAAATGTATTCGTAGGAAAAGTACCCGAGATGCGTTTAAAAGGCCAATACAAAGTTGAAGGTCGTGTTTTGGTATTACCCGTTGTAGGCGATGGACCCTGTGATTTGATGATGAGTAAGATCAATGTCTCATAATTAAGAAGAACTTTCGTAATAATTTTTTTTTTGCTTTGTTTATAGAAAATGCCGAATTCAAACTTTCATATGACTTGAAGAAAGTTGAAAAGAACGGCAAGATTTTCGCCAAGTTGGAACATGTTAAATTGGAATTTGTTCCCGGTAACATTCACTTCCAATTCGACAATCTCTTTAATGGCGACAAGCAGTTGGGCGATAACATGAATGTTTTTATCAACGAGAATTGGCACGATATTTGGTCGGAGATTGGCCCAACCTTCACAGAAGCTGTTGGTCTAGTCTTGGAAGCACTTTTAAATGCATTCTTTGAAAAAAATTCCTATGAGGAGATCTTCTTGTAAGAATTTAAAGTTTTAAATATACTTTAATGAACAAGACTCCAAAAATCATATAAAACTATGCTCGCCAAATCAATGGAAAAAAATAAAAAAACCAAAACATTAAAATAATTTTCCAACAATAATTACCTAACGTATAATCAAAACAATGAGATACCTTCAAAGTACCCCTTTTTTATTATACCCTCCACGAAAAAAGGGAGGGCTATACAAGTCTAGTCTATCAAAAATACCACGAAATACCAAATTGTGACGCTATCTTAAGGGTAAATTTGTGTATGTTTCTTTGGCATAGACTCAAAAACTGCCGAACCGATTTTCTGGATATATGACCTGTAAAGAATAATTGATTTAATGATTACTGCGATATCTCGGAGATGCGTAAAGTGATATAAGCGAATTGTTGATTTCATTCTTATAGTGTCCCACAAACATGGATCTATTGGGTTGCCCAAAAAGTAATTGCGGATTTTTTTAAAAGAAAGTAAATGCATTTTTAATAAAACTTAGAATGAACTTTAATCAAATATACTTTTTTTACACTTTTTTCTAAAGCAAGCTGAAAGTAACAGCTGATAACTGAAAGAAGAAAGAATCCAATTACAGAGTCACAAGCTGTTAAAAAATTTGTCAACGCCGACTATATGAAAAATCCGCAATTACTTTTTGGGCAACCCAATAATATTCAAATCCGAGGTTAAATAACTGGAGAACGGAATGTTCCCCCCACAAAAAACCATTGTAAACAGACTGCGACATGTACAGAGACTGGGACAATATTGGTATCAAATGAAAACATTTGGAAAAAGGAAAACGAGTTCGTCCAGTCCGAAACTTGAGAACCCACCGCATTGGATTTTTCTATAAAATCTCCAAAACTGAATTAAGTTGAAACGCACATATGTACAAGTAAGAAATTCTATCAAATCAGCCAACAAATTCAGCTTCTTGAGGCCGTAGAAGACTAATCAGTAGATCGGTTTATACGGGAGATATATCACGTAATACACCGTTTTGGACCATGCTTACCACACATGTTGGAAGTCATATTAGAACACAACGTACAAATCAGCTAATTAGTATAACAATTCCAGCTACCAGGAATCGGTTTATATGGGAGCTATATGAGGTTATAGACCGATTTGTACCGTACCTTTCGCGGCTGTTGAAAGTCGTAACAGAACACTATGTGCAAAATTTCTGCCAATCGGATAACAATTGCGGCTTCAAGGGGCCCAAGATCTCAACTCGAGAGATCGGTGTATATGGAAACTATATCAGATTATAGACTGATTTGAACCATGCTTCGCACGATTGTTGGAAGTTGTAACAGAATACTATGTGCAAAATATCAACCAAATCGGATAATAATTGCGGTTTCCAGAGGCTTAAGATCTCAAATCGGGAGATTGGTTTATATGAGAGCTACGTCAGGTTATAGACCGATTTATACCATACAGAACACTGTGCGCAAAATTTCAGCCAAATCTGATAAAAATTTCGGCTTCCAGGGCCTCAATATTTCAAATCGGGAGATCGGTTTATACGGAAGCTATATCAGAATATAGACCGATTTGGACCATACCTCGAACGGTTATTCGCAGCCGTAAAAGAAAACTAAGTGCAAAATATCAACCAAACCATATAACACTTGCGGCTTCCAGGGGTTCAAGATCTCAAATCAGGATATCGATTTATATGGGAGTTATGTCAGGTTATAGACCAATTTATACCGTACTTTGCGAGGTTGTTGGCAGCCGTAACAGAACACTGTGCGCAAAATTCCAGCCAAATCTGATAAAAATTTCGGCTTCCAGGGGCTCAATATTTCAAATCGGGAGATCGGTTTATATGGAAGCTATATCACAATATATAGACCGATTTAGACCATACCAATTGCAAATTGCAAATTTACCCATGGACATTCCATTATGGAACTGGTCCGATTCAAGTTTAAGCTCAATGATAATGATTTGGACCATACCTCGGACGATTATTGGCAGACGTAACAGAAACTTCGTGCAAAGTTTCAACCAAATCACATATTTGCGGCTTCCAGGGGCTTAAAATCTCACACCGGGAGGTCAGTTTATATGGTAGCTATGTCAGTTTGTAGACCGATTTAGACCGTACTTCGTAGGATTGTTGGAAGTCGTAACAGGTTACAACTTGCAAGTTTCAGCCAAATCGAATAAGAATTGCGCTCTCTAGAGGCTAAAAGAAGTATAATCGAGAGACCGGTTTATATGGGAGCTAATTTGTAACTACAATCGATTCAACGATTTTATAATTCCAATCGACCTACATTAATGAGAAGTAATAGTGCACAATTTCGAACGGTTGGTTTTACTCGTTCTAAAGTTTGATTAATTTCTACAAACAGACGGAAGGACATGGCTAGATTTTCGACTTCAAATCTCATGTAAATCCAGAATACATATAAGTTATGGGGCCTCCCATGTCTTCTAAACTAGCATATGAGGCAATAAGGACAATATGGGTATCAAATAATATGTATTTACGATTAGAGTAGGAAAACCATATCGACACTCCCAAAAGAAACTGCAATCTGCCGGTATAGGTTGAAAGCAGAGGTATGATATCCAAATATGCAGCCAAGTGTTAGGAATCGCGTAACCCCTTAAATGGGACTCAAATAAAAGGTCTTAACTCCAGTTAAGTAGAATGTAAGAATCACAATTTCGGCACAAGAAGCTGGAGGAGACCCCACAAAAAACCTAAAAAGACTTGTAGACCCATCAAGACAGTACTGAAAGGTCTTACATAATGCTTAATTTCCCATGAACATTCCACTAAGGAACAGAAGATACTTCTCTCATATCAATGAGGGCAGTCCGATTAAAGTTTTCAGCTCAATGAAATGGGCCGCTTAGCGAAACCACTTCCCGAAAGGTCTGTAAGAGAAGGATATTATTCTGATACCAAAATTTGTAGCTAAGTATATAAGGGGTTTTCCTTTCCTTAATAGAACGTCAAGCGTACATACTGGCATATCATCAGAATATGACACTCACATGGAAAATTTAGGGGCATGTATTTTGGGACAGCCATTCCTTAAAAACCCGGGAAAGACCTTTGGGTCCTCAAAATTCTTGAATGTCCAATGTCCGTCAAGATACATTTTAATATAACTTAGCCAAGACACAAACCTTGCATTTTAACAGAGCTATGTTACCTGATTAACCGAACCATGTTAAATGCATTTTTTAATAAAAAAATACGTTTTAAACAATTTCTTGCTTTAACATTTCTAAAACTACTGGGTATTATTTAATACCCAAACCCTCACACCATGAGGCAAAAAAAATATTTTGAATCCTATACAACATATTTCTAAAAATCGTTTGCGGTGGACTGTTCATAAGTAGGTGAACCGCACTTATATCAGAATTAGCTCCTGCAAAGGGCTTTCAGAATCTGTCACCATTATATTCGAACTCCGTTCCACATAGGAGAAATTTTGCCCTTTAAGTTATGACGACATTTAACATAAGTGACCACTATGGTGGACTGGCAATAGATGAGTGAACCAAACTTATATCAGCATTAGCTCCTGTCAAGGCCAAGTTTGGTTCACCTATCTATGACAAGTCCACCACAGTGGGCAATTTTGTTCAATTTCGTGATAACTTTAAAATAGCTCTGTTAAAATACCAGGTTCGTGTCTTGGCTAAGCTATATTTAAATTTATCTTCAGGGACATCATATAACGCTTTATAGCGCTCCATTTAGCACTATATTCCAAGAGTACCTAAGATTGACGTTCATACCCAAGTCCGGCAAAATCATGGAGGCAAGCGTATAGTGGACACCAAAGTAAATAGCAGGATGCCAAGCGAAATGCTTAACAGACAGAAGCCTATGTTAAAAGGAGGCGGGTAGAGACTGTCCTACATCAGATGAGGACAAGGATACAGGAGCCCTCGATAGAGTACATGGACAGTGAGGGCCCCCCTGGAATTACCACATTCAGGAGGGTGCAGAAACACATATGCCAAGGATGCAAGTGTAAAACACAAATGCCAAAGATGCAAGAGTGGGCGAGAGGAACCCAAGCATGAATGCCGGGTGGTAGGTGTTGCTATGCGAATGGCTAAAACCTAACGGATATGGGTATCTACATTATATATCCACAGATGTGCTTTTTATTGCCTACATTTTTATAACAGAATCCTTTAAGCGGAGATTGGGGTGATCGATTAGTTCGTGAGTTGTTGTAGAGGTAATAAAAGAACTTCCATAATTAAAGTGCTCGCGGATCTCAAATGGCTATAGGCGCGATAACAATCAGGACGGTAAACACGAAGACCGTTTAGTGTTGCAAAAGAGCTATTAACGTTAACTCTACATATGCCACAAAATGTATCGTTTGGCTGCCGTACCATAGTGGATGAATTTTAGAGCGGAGAAACTGACAAATGCAAATTTGCCCATGAACATTCCGTTAAGGAAGAGGGGTTAACTTCTCACATATAAATGAGTGCTGTCCGATTCAAGTTTAAGTTCAATGATAAGGGGTCTCCTTTTTATAGCCGAGTCCGAACGGCGTGCCGCAGAGCAACACCTCTTTGAGAATAAGTTTTTACATGGCAAACTACCTCTCATATGTCGCCAGCGGTAAGAGGGGATAACCACCGCTGAACATTTTTTTCTGGTGTTCTCGCCAGGATTCGAACTCAGGTGTTCAGCGTCAAAGGCGGACATGCTTACCTCTGCGCTACTTGCAATTAGGGCAAAGAAAACCATACGAGACGGAAACCAGGGACAAAGGGATTAATACGACTTTCGGTATCTGCATGAGTCACATAGGATTATAGACGCACCTACACAAAAAAGTTGCAGTTAGCAAAGTTGTGTGCAAGACATGTGGAGAGGACATTGAGGCTTGGTAGCACTTCCTATCCCAAGGGAAAGGTCTCGACGTTGGGGATAAGATGTTAAACCAACTTTTGGCCTTAGAAGAATTGGTAGAGCGAACAGAAACCCCATTATGGCTAATCCGTCCCCAATTACATCTTCTGATCTCAATATAGATTGATTTTTGTTGCGTAATTTTCCAAAAGGTGGTTGTGTTGGATTGCCTCTGTAGGTATTTGTTTATAAAGACTTCCATGCTGCCGATATTAAACAGAGCTGCACTGTATGACACATCCACACACGCAAAGAAAATAGAACGAATTTTACTTTGGACTTGAATATGATGAGTTTTTTTATTGTTTGATCTCCAAACAGAATTTAGGATGACCACTGCTAAAAAAAACGGTTCTCTGATATTCGAAATTTCGACAAAAATTAATTTTATTTTTTTAATTCGAACGAAATTATAAAGTTTAGACGTCATTCTCAAGAAATTTATGATTTCCAAATTAACTGTTTGTCCTGCCTAATGTTGTTAGAAATTAAACAGAAAACTCGATTCAAAAAATTATCTGGTCATAAAAGAAATGTGGGTTATGAAATTGAAAGATTTCAAAATGTGTTTAAGTCACTTGACTTAAGAATACAGATATTGAGTGCAAATACAATAAGAAAAATTTTGGCGGAGACTATAATACTCCCACAAAAATTAGTTTGCCGACATTAGTAAACACTTTCTGCAAATATTTAATTAAATATTTTAAACTCTTGAATGAATCAAAACAACAATTGAGACCTTGAACCATTCTTGGCACAGTTGTAAAAAGTCATAACAGAACACTACTTGCAAGCTTTAGCCAAATTGTGGTTTACAATGTCGGTTTATATGGGACATATATCCAAATCTATCGTCTATACATCAATAAGGTTACGCGTTCGACCGCTAACTTGATTTCGACAGACGGACGGACGGCTAGGTCGACTCAGAATCTCGAGATGATCAAGAATACATATGCTTTATGGGATCGCAGATCAATATTTCCAGGTGTTACAAACGGAATGACTAGATTAGTATACCCTCATCCTATGATGGTGGATATAAAAATTCAAAGCCACATGATGTCCCAGAAAAAGAAGTAAGGAACCAAATTGACCACATTGATGGAATCTACATCCAGCTTGCTAGATATTCTATCGATCCGTGGAGCGAAAATGGATTCGGATCATTACCTTGTCTCAGCAAAAATTTGTACCCGTTTGAACGTGGCGAAAAAAGGACTTTCTGACATTGCACGGAGTGTCGAAATGCTAATGAAGGCAAAATTGCGGCAGAGCAACCCTGTAATTTGTAGCAACGGAGAAGAGAAACGTCTATTCTGGAAAGAAAAAGACGTGCGTGTGAGCGAATTGAGTTGTAAAGGAGTTAGAATGAAGTCCGAAAATTTTACCAAAGAACCAAACATCAAACCGATGGCTTTGGTACTCCTCCTACAGAGGCAAAAAACTAATCTGGTAACTGATACAGATAGTTTGCTTGGTATAAGGATAGAACATATTTCACAGCTGCAGGTGACCCGACTAAAAAACAACAAGGCAGCAGGAGCCGATGGTTTGCTCGCTAAACTATTTAAGACAGGAGGCCGAGAAAGACATGTCCACCTCTGCCATCCCTTCGTTGACTACAAAGCCGCCTTCGACAGCCCTCTACGTTCAAAGGTATTTCAAGCCATTTCTGAATTTGATATCCCTGCAAAATTAATAAGACTCTGCAGGATGATACTTGCTGAACAGGTTCCTCAGTTAAAATAGGAAAGCACCTATCCGAACTATTCAATACCAAACGAGGTTGCAGACTTCACAGCCCATTATGTGATATCCTTCTGCTGGAGTATATTGTACGATATGCAAGTGTTCATAGGTATGGCACACTATTAACACATGCTACTCACCTCTGGCGACAACATTGATTTCAGTGAAAGTGGAGATAGTATGGCAGAAAGTAGGATAGTATCAACTCACACAACGTCCTGTACACCCGCGCAGGGTTGTGGTTGGGAACCACAACTTTGAGAAAGTCAGCAACTTTACATACCTCGGCACCGCCACAACCGCAACGAATGACAACAGTTTTTGCAAACAGATGCTACTTGTGAAAGCAGACGAGGCAGTGCTTGAAGTGTTTGAGAAAAAGATTCTTTGAGAAATTTATGGACCAGTTTGCAGCGTCATTTGAACAATGAAGTGTATGAGCTGTATGACGACGTATTAAACGTATCAAAATTCAACGCCTGCGTTGTATAGGTAATGTTGTCAGAATTAATGAAGAAACTTCAGCGAAAAAGTCGTTTGAAGGAAGCACAGTGGTACAAGCAAACCGGGACGACCAAGACTCCTATGGAAAGATGAAGTGGTGAAAGACATCTCGAAATTTGCTGTCAGAGTTTGGAGAAGAAACGCAAAAGATTGAGGCGCTTGGAAATCTTTCCTAAGTTCGGCTAATGGGACATATGTTCTGTCATAGCCAATTAAAGTAGAGTTAGAAAATAACAGAAGAAACTGCCTTCAACACTATTTATCATAAAAAAAACAGGTGAGTATATCATATGGACCGTACATATATAGAAACTATATCTTTCTTAATTGGATCGTTTATTTATTACCTTTGCTTAGTAGGATATTGAGAAACATCTTGTGCAAAATTGTATAAAGATCGGAATAAAATTTTCGTAAGAGCGAATTTCGAATGAATGATATATATGGGAGCTATGTCTAAATCTGATCCCACTGCACACATATTGTTAGTATATTGGAAAAACTTCTCGTTGAATATTTTGGGCAAATCAAACTAAATTTGTGAGGTATTTATATTTTGTATTTTGTGTAAGGTATTTATAGGAGCTATAACGATTTTTTTCAAAAATCAAAATCCAATCCTTTGATTACAAGAATACATAGACAAACATCCTATATCTGAATAGGATGTTTACAAAATACTTTTATAGTAAATCACTGAAAAGCATAATACGACGAACATTTTTCTAAGTGCATAGATGTACCTAAAATCTAAAAGCAACTGGTTCAATGTATTGGCTTACTCCGGTTTATTAACCAAGAAAAAATTTAGGAATCCCTTGAATAATCAACAACATTTATCCGAAACTGGATGGTATTTGAATTTTGTTCCCTAATGTAGAGATATAATATTGTGATTTTTACTGCGCTACCACGCAATGTGAGAAATATATCTTGGCATAAGACCATTAGATTTGCATTATACCAACTGCACACAAATGTCTGATCACAAAAAAACGAGTATAAAACGTAGTGCCGGATGACTAAAAATAATTATTAGTACAAAAGATATCAACGCGTGCATTAAAGAAATTAACAGGCGACAAAATGAAATTGTTATTAACATTGTGCAGTTTGGCAATTTTCTCTGTTGCATTTGCCGAATTCCGTGAGTAGTGAAGAAATATTAAAAAATAATAATAATAATCAATAACAATAAATAATAAAATAATACATACATAAACTAGTAATAAAAAAGTACAATAAATTTCGTAACACCAGTGTAGTAGTGTATAATAGAGGTATTCTCCATCAAAATTCCCGGCTAAATATTTTTGGAGTAATTTACACTATATTGCAGGAGATTAGCAGAAGATTTATCCAGCTTTATCGTTTACTAAAGTGGAAATAAATTTATACTTGTCCAAAATTATACGTCTACTTTTCATTGGTCGGCTTTAACCATAAGTAAAAACTTAAACTGTTTGTATCTCCTTAAATATGTATACTACTCGATTACAATTTTAAAATTTAACTGAAGTCTGCTATACAACAGGGCAGCAGAGTTTAACCCGACTCTGACCTCAGGTCGGAGCCAACTTTCTACACTCCGAATATGACTCGGTTAGATACTCAGACTCCAGCTTCAAAATCTCGACTCCGCAGCTCTGGTATTCAATAGCCTTTTTTGTATCCACGACCATAGGATGGGAGATATACTAACCTAGTCATTCCGTTTGTAACTTCTCGAAATATTGATCTGCCACCCCATAAGGTATATATTTTCGATCGTCTGGACATTTTGAGTCGATCTAGCCATGTCCGCTCGCTTGAAATTTTGTATAGATATATCTTATTGATGGAGGTCGTTGGGGATTGCAAATGGGCCATATCGGTTCAGATTTGGATATAGCTAACTAAATATAAAGTCCAATGTTTTTCAGAAAAAAAGTTTACTAGGTGAACGTTTACTTTATGTCAAACGAATTATTTTTTCCGTGTAGCAAAACGAAATGTTTTCTCAAATATTTTGAAATGGCAATGCATTATTAAGTAGGAATTTTGTGGAAGAAATATTCAAAGAGCTCATTATTACCTAAACCAAATATACTAATTCTCAACTCGATCAGACTTACTTCAACATTGACAACAACATAGTTTGTTGTCCTCTTGATGATACAAACGAATTTAAAGTGTATTGATCAAAATTAATTTTTATAAAAAATGTTATGCTATTACCAAGGTTTATTACTCGACCAATGCTCTTCTAAGAGAATAAAAATAATTCGATATCATTTTATTACAGCTTTGCAAAAGTGCAAAAACGGCGACAGCGCATGTCTCACTAAGATTGGCAATGAAATATTGGAAAAATACTATGAAGGTTTGCCAGAATACCATTTGGTGCCCCTCGATCCATTACATATAAAGAAAATGATATTTGAAAGAGATGTCCATGGTCCAGTTTCAATAGATGTAACTTTAACCGACGTTGATCTAATTGGATTTAAGAACATGAAATTTACAGCCATTAAGTAAGATGCAGCCCCACATAATCCGTAAATCGCATATAAAAATCTTCGAAATATATATAATAAACATATGTATTTTAGCAATGAAATAACATGTTAGACTGCGACCTGCGATTTCCAGAATATGTTAAACAATTTTATAGTATTTTCTTTTAACCTATCAAATTACAGAGGTTTCCAAGCAGACTTAAGTGGACGTACTGAATTAATAGCTACAATACCAGAACTGCGTCTAAAAGGTCACTACAAAATCGATGGTCAAATCTTGGTGTTGCCAATAAAGGGTGAAGGAGATATGGAAATTGTGATTTGTAAGTATATATTTATATAGTTTTTTTTTAATTCTTAATATTGTTTTTTCTTTTACATACAGCGGGAGCTCAAAGTAATTATTCCTTTGATATGAAGCCCAATGAAAAGAAAGGTAAAATCCATGCTGTGGTGGAACATGTGAAATTCAACATTGAACCAGATCAAATCAAATTCCGTTTGGACAACCTTTTTAATGGTGACAAAACTCTGGGTGATAATATAAATCTATTCCTCAATGAAAACTGGCGTGAACTCTATGCAGAAACAAAAACCAATCTTCTTAAGCCCAGCAGTATTGTAATGAAAAATATCATCAATTCATTCCTTGACAACCATCCTTATGAACATTTTTTCGAATAGAGTGTAGGGTTCAAAGCAATTAGGAAAAACTAGAATAAGATTTAAAACAAATCATAATGAATTCGGTCAACTGCAAAATTAAAATTTAAGTCATATTTGTATGTAATTATGTCGCCAAAGGAGCCTCCATTACCAATATTATTTCCGATGAATAATAAAACTTATAATTTCTTATTACCACTAAAGTAAAAAAGCCTTCAGAAACTTGAGGCACTCGATCCCAAATTAAAAAAAAAAATCATATATCGATCCCCAGCACTGATCTATCTCATTATACCGGAAAATAATGTCTTCTGTTTAAGCCGTATTAAAAATTGAAAGGGCTTTAAAAAGTTTAGCCTGAGATCTTAAACCTCTTTTGGAGTTTTGTTGCACTTACCTAATTTCATCATCCTTACTCGGAATATACTATCCCCAACAAACAATGACCCTAAAATTTTTCTAAATTGCAATGAAGATGACCATATGCCAAATTATGTGTTTGAGTATCGAATTTCAGCTTTAACGTAAAACAAAATGCCGATGCGGATTTTTTGCTAACAATTTATGTTTTCTTGTTATAATTAAAGAAAAAAGTACGCGTATGCTCTCTTATCGTCAAAATTATTGATATCCAATTTTAAAACTTAAAATCTTTGTAACTCCTTAACTAGTGGTTAATTTGCAGCTTCATCTACGGTAGAAGGACCTTCCTTTTGTTGTAAAACGAAAAACGCGTTAATTACAAAGGCGCTTCGATATCCGCAAGCGACTATTCGTGCACCGGACGAATAATTATTCTCTTGGGTCTCTCCTACTAGAGAGAAAGGATGAGTATTTGAATGTGTAGATCAGTGGTTTGCATTACTTTGTACGTACACATGTAAATAATCCCAAGCAGATCCAAAGGCTTGCAAATTATTGCAACATTTTTTTCCTTTTTGTTTTGACTGAGCAAAGAGCCGTTAGTATATTCAGGAGCTCGGATGAGTGCGGATGGTAAACTCGGAAAGTGACAATTTTTAAAGTTTTGGTACAAATATGCTGGGGTGTCCAATGACGAAAATCATCAGAGCAACACACAAATGGCTGCCAGGTACAGGTTTGGTACCATTTACGCAATAAAAATATATGCATCACAAAGTAGGTATTCAAATGTGCAAAAACAACAACAATTTTTTTTCTTTTTTTTACAGCATCACAAACACAATAGATAATAAAACAAACCCATAATGGGTTGTGCGAAAATTAAAGGCTTTTAATATAACTTTGTATCATAACATCTAACTAAATCCAAATATACTCTGAAAGAATTTGAATTACCAACTGAGATCTGCTTATAATTCGTAAAAATTTTAATTTGAATTATGTTACAACATTAAAATGAACTTGGTTTCATTTTCAATATGCACTATCAATTTTAAACGTTTGAACAAGGCATATTTATCAGGTGGCCGCATTAACCCAGCTGAGAAAATTTGATATGTCAATTGATTTTTGAATTCGCCGTACAAAAATATAAACTTCAAAATAAATAATATATAAATTGTGTTTGCTGATGTTATGGTTTTTAAACTTAAGGTATATAATGACAGGCGTCTAGCAACCTCATTCACTATCAGTTTTACATAGGGAACTTAGGTCTATTGTGTCGCCCCCGAAAGATTCAAAAAGAAAAAAAGAACACTGATAAAATTTGCGTCAGTACAATTCCAAATATCAAAATGAAGAAGATTAAAAGCCATCATGCATGACAAAACGGCCAGGAGGTCTGGAGAAGCTCCCTCCAATATGCAATAGTAGCCACGAAAGGACTTTTGCATGAAGATAATTTAGATAGGAAAATATATTTTGTGTAGCCAGAATCCTTGACCTACACTCGCAATTTCAGGGCAGTTTCACAATAGGTGCTCTACCGTCTTTGACTCCTCCTCACCCCCACAAATCAAGCTTATGTCTGCCATGTTACCAGCGCAAAATCAAAGTTCTGACATTGCAATGGCTGCCACGACTGCCGTTGCAGCTACTACGTATGGTGCACTCCAATATCCGCAACTTGTAGACGCGCCCGGTAGCTCGCAGCTAAGCTTCTCGCGACAGGAATGAACACCACATAGATCGGAATTTTCTTCGCCCTGTTTACAAATTGTGACATATCAAGTTTGAAGAAAGATCTCTGTTGTTGTATTCGCCGATGCGGCCACGTTTATAAATACGCTTTCCGTTTGAAGTTTAATTAATTTATAAAAAAATAAAAAGTAGTTAATGCCCCTAATAACATGTTCTATATATCAAGAACACCGTAGCACAGGGGTTAGCATGTCCGCCTATGATGCCCGGGTTCGAATCCTGGCGAGGCCATCAGAAACATTTTTCATCGGTGGTTTTCCCCTACTAATGCTGGCAACATTTGTGAGGTACTATGGCTTGTAAAACTTCTCTCCAAAGAGATGTCGCACTGCGGCACGCCGTTCGGACTGCACTCATTGATATTTGAGAAGTTTGCTCCTGTTCCTTAGTGGAATGTTCATGGGCAAAATTTGCAATATATTAAGAATGAAAGGTATTGTAAGGATAAAAAAACTTTTCATTTATGTCCATAGAGTTCTTTTTTAGCGCATATCCACCTTATTATACCACCCACCACAGGATGGGGGTATACTAATTTCGTCATTCCGTTTGTAACACCTCGAAATATTCGTGTAAGACCCCACAAAGTTTATATATTCTTGGTAAGGATTGTTTAAATATAACTGCCATATAAACCGATTTTGGATATTGACTTCTTATCCGATTTGGCAGAAATTTTGCATTAAGTGTTTTGTTAAGTGTTCTAACAACTGTACTAAATAAGGTTCAAACGGTCTATAACCTGATATAGGTGCAATATAAACCGATCTGGGATCTTGATTTCTTAAGTCTGTAGACGACGCAATTCTTATCCGATTTGACTGAAATTTTGTACAACGGCTTTTCCCATGACTTTTAACGTACGTGTTCACTATGGTCTGAATCAATCTGTAGCCTTATACAGCTCCCATATAAACCGATCTTCAAGGCGCATTTCTTATCCGAATGGACTTAAATATAACTCAATGACTTCACTATGGTCTTCAACATTCAATTCATTTATGGTCCGAATCGGACTATAAGTTGATATAGCTCCAATAGCAGAGCAGGTATTATTCATTATTCTTTGTTTGCCTAAAAAGATATACCGCGCAAAGAACTTGACACATGCGATCCATGGTGGAGGTTATATAAGATTCGGCCCGGCCCGAACTTAGCACGCTCTTACTTGTTGAGGTATTGCAAACGGTCTGTCTTTTTGATTCAATAGAACCCGCATTTCTTATCCGCCGATTTTCTTTTATTTAACTAATCTAGTTAAAAACGTAGTAATCAATGTTGCTATCCGGAACTGATCTTATTTCCAGCACTCGAGAAGAATAATTTCGGTTTATCACAACATGATTGATCTTTTTTTCGATTTTAAATCTTGTGACAAAATACAAATACAAATGTTTCCACAAAAACTGTTTACAAACCATTAAAAAATTGTGTGGCCTGTTTCCTTGACATTGTAACCTAAGATTTCCTTCCTCTTTTAGTTCTACCAAAATCTTGAAGAGCCATATTTATTGTGACCACGTGCAATGGCGCTGAAGACATTAGCTTCTAAATGATTAACCAGCTTGGCAACTTTAGCGTATTCATTTGCATTGTATTTAAGTTAGATTCGGTAGGCACGTTTTTGATCAGGTTAAATTTAGCAATAATTACTTCTAAATCTTGGTAATAATTGGTTTTTCTGGTTTGTTTATATTCGCTTAATATTTATTGAAATGAAATAATATCATAACTATATTTATGCATATCGTTTATATTTGTTTTGCAATTCTATACGTAATAAAAAATTAATTTTAGATTTCAAAACGGTAGAATACAGACAAACCATAATCGCTGCTTCAGCTCATCTCCAAGACGAACTTAACTTAATATAAATGGAAAATTAAGTGTAAAGATCATGTCACTGGTTGTTGGAGTTCAATAGAATAACATATTGTTTTAAATTACAGTGCAGGTTTACAATCACACAACTAAGCCTACACGCAAAGAAACAAAACGATTTGGATATTTTTATAACAAACAAAATACTTCTTTACGAACACTTTATTTTATTGTAAGTGTCTAACGTTTGGCTTGATTATATTAAACGTTAGCCATAAACGTAGTATTATTGAACGTAACTAACTTTGTTTATTGTAAACTCTTTAGCAGATTCGCCTAGAATAAAAGGAACTTTCTTTTGTTATAAAACCAAAAACTCTTTAATGGCAAAAGTATTTCGATAGCCACAAACGTTTATTCGTTTGCCGGATCCTTTCTGTCTCTCGTTCTAGAGGGAAAAAGTGACTATTTGTGCGTATAAAGCAGTGATGGGCAAAAATACTAGCATTATTGCACATTACTGTGTGCTTACACAATCAATAATCCAAGGTAAGCCCATGGGCATGCAAATAATTGTAATTGTGTTACTTGTATAGACACATTTTCATACACAACATTTATTTCTTTTTTTTGACTGAGCAAAGAAAGTCAGTATCTTAACTAGTTCGGTCGAGTGCTGATGGTAAAATTTTTTTTAAAGTTCCGCTTTTGGTACAAAAATTCTATTCAATGACAAACATCGTTAGAGAAATAGACAAATCGCTGCCAGGTACTAGAAGAATTTCTATGGCAGTAGAATTTCTTAGTAAAAAAACATTGTTTGGTGATATTTACGCCATTAAGAATAGATATACTAGGTATTTAAATGTGCGAAAACAAAAACTCCCATAGAATTTTTTGTTGTTTTATTTATAGGATAACGAATACAGCAGATAATTCAAAACCATAATAGAGTTGAAAGTAAATGGAAGGCTCTTAATATAATTGTCTACCATAACATCGAAATAAATCTAAATAAACTCTTGAATTACCAACTGAAATCTGCTTATAATCGGTAAAATATTGAGTTTGAATTATGTTACAACAGTAATTGAGACCATCATAAAAATTTCAGCGGTGGTTATCCCCTCCTAATGCTGGCGACATTCATGGGGTACTATGCCATGTAAAAACTTCTCTTCAAAAGAGGTGTCGCACTGCGGCACGCCGTCCATAAAACGGCTATAAAAAGGAGGTCCCTTATCATTGAGCTTAAACTTGAATCGGACTGCACTCATTGATATGTGAGAAGTTTCCCCTGTTCCTTAATGGAACGTTCATGGGCAAATTTGCATTTATACTAAATGATCGGCTCTGCAGGTGTCATTCGGTGATTCCCCGCAATCAATATTTTCGATACACTTATACATAAAACATACACATATTTCTTTGTACAAAATATACATTTAGTGCATTTATTATGCCCATTGCATTGTAGGGTCAATGCTTTTGCATTCTCCCGAAACAAACAAATGTAGCAATGTCAGCGGAAAGAGTTCTGTGGCCACAATAGTGGAATGAGTTTATCAATAACAGAAATGTATTTCAAGTGTCTAAGGATTACTCGTTGTGGCTGTGATATGGGCTATGCCCATGTTAGTGTAATTTGACATGCTTTTGCTTATGCCACTTTCATGCAGGCTTACACTAATAACATTTTCTTTGCGCTATGAGTACGCTACATATATTGTGTGTACGCTACATTTTTAATTCATAAAGAAAGAAAGAAATTTTGCCCCTGAACATTCCACTAAGGAACAGGGGCAAACTTTTCACATATCAATGAGTGCAGTCCAATTCAAGTTTAAGCTCAATGATAAAGAGTCTCCTTTTTATAGTCCGAACAGAGTTCCGCAGTGCGACACCTCTTTGGAGAGAAGTTTTACATGACATAGTGCCTCACAAATGTTGCTAGCATTAGGAGGGGAAAACCACCGCTGAAAATTTCTTCTGATGGTCTCGCAAGGATTCGAACCCAGGCATTCAGCATCATAGGCGGACACGTTCATCTCAGCACTACGATGGCCTCCAATATATACCAACGGTACTTATTATATTATATCTTATCCCTACCAGACGGTTTTACTTTAATACCATACAGTGTTGCTTCACGATCAATACCCTTTGGCATTGAAAAAAAAAATTATTTTCTCTCAGTGTTAAACCTTTCCAGCTCAAATTATTACATACAGGGAAAATCCCTTGTTATAATACCACAACTTTAAAACTACACTTTTCTACAATATTATCTTGATTTCTCTTTAAACCTTTTTGATCTTAAAATCTTTTGGTTTATTTGGGTAAACCAGTGTACACATATCCAGCAATATGCAACGGCATCTGACGACTTGAAGCAAACTCACAAAACAAGTTCCTGAAACATTTGAGCTAAACATGATTTTATTAAGACAAATATAAATGCAAGCATAAAGCGAATGTACTCAAACCTCTAGATAAGGTTTAATGACCTATTAAGTCAGATGCGTTTTGACTTATTGTATAGCAAGGAAATCGCCACACACTGGTAACTTCAAGCATAATTTAGAGCGATATTAGCATATTCTCTGATATATAAATGTTTAATTTGGGTAAATAAAAAGTTTACATGAAAAAAGGATTAGAAAAAAAATTATTTGTAGCACATTAAAAAAGTCAAGACATGTAATTCACAAAGATTAACTGTAATAACATGCAATGTAATAATTAAAAAATAACAACCAAAAAATTCCAAAGCCTTAAAGTCTATTTGAAGGTATAAAAAGGTTGTTAGCAAATCAAACAATGTGTGGCTCTTCATTGCTTAGGAAAAGTTTAAGCAAGCCAGCATGACTGTAAACAAATTCATACTCGTAGTCCTAGTCGAGGTACTTATAACAGTACAGGCAGATATTCGTAAGTTTCCTCCAGTCAATACCTAAAAGTCTGTACAAATGCCTTTCTCTCTTTTTAGCTCCTGATTTTCCCAGATGTAAAAATGCTGATGGAGCTTGTTTGGTTAAGGCTTCCAATGAGGTTATTTCGAAATATTATTCAGGCCTTCCAGCCATTGGTTTAAAACCTTTTGATCCTTTCCTGATTGAAAAATTTATCTTAAAAAGAAATCCTTCTAGTCCCATAGACATTGAAGTGGAATTCAATAATTTAGAATTGGAAGGTTTTAAAACCATGAAAGTCTCCAAGTTTGAGTATGTATTATCGAGCATTTAAATGATCTTTGAAAATTATTTACGTTCTGTTTCTTTGCAGAGGTCTTAGGGCTGACTTAAGTGGGCGCACTATCTTCAAGGGTTCCATTGATCATCTGGAGTTTAAAGGACATTACAATATAGATGGAAAAGTTCTGATATTACCCATTAAGGGTGAAGGGAATTGCCGATTCATTTGCAGTAAGTATGGAAATTTCTTTACAATTCACCATGACAACAGGGAGGCCACCGTAGCGCAGAGGTTAGCATATGTCCGCCAATGACGCTGAACGCCTGTGTACATCAAAACCTGGCGAGTACATCAAAAACAATTTTCGCGGTAGTTATCACCTCACCACCATTTGAATAAATGGTACGGCAGCTTATACTTGAATCAGGCAGCACTCATTGATATATGAGAAGTTTGCTCCTGTTCTTTAATGGAAAGTTCATGGACAAATTTGCATTTGCAACAGTGAAAGGGAATAGTTTTAGATTATTATTTGCAACAATTTTAAATATTGATTCGCAACATACAAAACTATAGTTCCTCCAAAGAATCATTATGAGCATTAATCCGAACTTTGGATGATATGCTGAAACTTCTTCGTTCCTGTACTTTACCATGATGAACATTTTGAGTTTACTGAACACATTAATAATGACAGTTCGGGGATTAGTGTAAGAGAGCGTTCACAAATTAAATTCAAAGTTGTCAGGTCCCTATTCGAGAACCCGTAATCATATAGCTGTCAGCTACCCTGTATGTTGTCGGCTTTTTATTATAATTGCATTGTTTTGTTATAATTTTAATACACAGCTTTATGGTGCGCCGTTCAATACTATTCCCAACTTCATTTTGTTTTCTATTTTTTTTTTTTTCTAGAAAATCTTCATTTCACCTATTCATTCGATTTGATACCCATCAATAAACAAGGTAAACGTTATGCTGCTTTGGAACATGTCAAATTGGAGGTCGAACCTGAACTTGTAATATTCAACTTTAAAAATCTATTTAATGGTGATAAGGCTTTAACGCAAACCACCAATGAATTCATCAATGCCAATTGGAAGGAAATATATCACGAAATAGAAAAGGACATAACCAAGGAGATAAGTTTGATTATTAAGTCTCTTCTGAATGACATGCTTGAAAAATATCCCTATGCTGATATATTTCTATAAAAGAGTATAAGTTTAGAAACATTTTAAAATATTTTGTTCATTGGTATCTCAAGAAATAATTAATATATTCGTAAAAAGAGTAAACTTACCTGACATTGAATAAGGCAATTTCTAAAAAAAAAACAGTACACAAAGAAAATTTGTTAAAAATGTATTTAAAAATAAAAAACAAAGGAAACATTACTTAAAAAAAATTCAAGCTTTCTGTACATACTTTAGTTTTTTTCTTAATATTTCGAAGGTATACTTTGAAGTGACTCAAATGTAGGTGCTTAAATTAATTATAAGTCTAATTGATGGTCTTTATGTTAAACGATTTCCCGACAACCTACAAGTGGTTATCTTGTATATCAACTTGACAATTTAAAGCAAATGTAATAAGGTTTGAATGTGTTTACAATTAAAACCATATTAAAATCTTCAATTTCAATAATCACATTACATGTTTTTTTGATTGGCTACAAAACAATGGAAATAATTTTTTACACTCAAATTTTAAATGGTTTACACAAAAACCACCAAATTACGCCTATATTTGGGATTAATGATTTTTGATCTTCGAATGACAATCATTCCCCCGCCCTCCCATACCATTTTAATTACCAGATATATATATTTTTTTTTTTTTTTCAAACTAGAGTTATAAAAAACAATTTGCACTCATCTCACCTTTTGCTGTTGATAGAAAAACCCGTTTCCTTCGAGTTTGTGTTTTTTTTTTGGGTGAAATATTTAACAGGAAAGTGTCAAGTTCAAACATTGTATAATAGCACTAAACAAAAGGAATTATAATTCAACAACTTATATATAATAAGAAATTATTCTAAAACAGCAGTCAAATTTAAGAATAGCTTGAAGCAGCATACTCATACTGTCAACTTGGGAATACAAACAAAAATGAGGATATTGTTAGCTTTATTATTGTGCCTTGCTTCCTTGGTTAACGCGGGAAATCGTAAGTAAATTTTAAAATGAGTTTTCACAATGTTTTCGAATATTTGTAATATGAAGTGAAGTGATTATTGAATAATCATTAAGAAAATTATTTATCCTTATGGCCAAATTAGATATTGTTGAGGATTTAAAAAAACTCCTTCAAATTAAAAAAAGTTCATAGGTCTATATGATTGTGTGGTTTAAAATTTTAACCAAAACTTGAATTTTCTTACACTAAGAAAATAAAGCCCGAAAATATTTCAGATATGTTTAAGATAGGGTTTTCCAATAGGGACTTGACAATTTTGAATTTAATTTGTGTACGCAGTCTTAAACTGATCATCGAACTGTCACAGACAAATTATTCAGTAAACTCAAAACGTTTGGCATGGTAAAGTACCCGAGTGAACAACGTCTGCAAGTCACACAAATTTATTACCGAAGTTCAAAGTCCGTGACTGCTTATTTAAGAGTGTTAAACATCTTCAGTGAAGAAGCCCAATTTAATGGGTTCGTCAATAAGCATCCGCATGTGCTTCACAAATCAACATTTCATCCACAAAAAAACTGTTTGCTGCGGTTTGCATGCCGCCGGCGTCATTGGGCCATATTTCTTCGTCGATGATGCCAATCGTCACGTTACCATGAATATACAACGCTACCGCACCAAACTCACAGATTTTTTTTTGGTCTGGAATATATACATATTGGAATATATTGACCTGGACGACATGTGGTTTCAACAGGACAATGCCACAAAGCACACGTTTCAATCGATTTATTTAAGAGTAATTTTGATGAGCGTCTTATCTCATTGACGTCTCTAAACTATTGGGTTGCCCAAAAAGTAATTGCGGATTTTTCACATAGTAGGCGTTGACAAATTTTTTCAACGGCTTGTGACACTGTAATTGCATTCTTTCTTCTGTCAGTTATCAGCTGTTACTTTTAGCTTGCTTTAGAAAAAAAGTGTAAAAAAGTATATTTGATTAAAGTTCATTCTAAGTTTTATTAAAAATGCATTTACTTTCATTTAAAAAATCCGCAATTACTTTTTGGGCAACCCAATAATTTCTTTGAGGCTTCGTCCAGTCATTAGTCTATGCCAAGAAGCCAACTACGCACAGTGGGAGAAAATCGAAAAAAGCTAGTAAAAGATATGCCGTGTGAGAACGGGTAGAGATATCTCTTTGAAATTTGGAATGGTTAAAGCTGAGATGCTAGCGAGATCGTGTTTTTAAATTTTGCAGATAAAAGTGTACTTAAAAAACTAAAAATAAATTCTGCCTGAATTTTTTACAAAAAAATTTCAAAATACCCCTTTCGGGCAAAGATGGTTTCAAAATTTACCTTTTTTTAAAAATTTGCTGTATAGACTACAAATATTGTTGGATGCAAACAATGCTTTGCATGGGTTTAGGAGACATTTCTCAACTCTTTTTGGTACAAAACAACAACTTTTTTGTTACAAAATTCAAAAATACACTTTTTTCCCATTTTTTGACTTCCGGATCCAAATCATGCGTAAAATTTAAAATCGAAATAAATGATGAAATTTATGATTTATCCAGCTTTTTCACAACTTCAAAAATTTTTACGCATAAAAAACCAGCTTTTGTTCATCCTCGGCGGCCATATGAAACAAGTTGTGTTCCATTTATACATTTTTGATTGTACTTCATTTTTTGATTTTACTTCTTACGCTAACAATAGCCGTTAGCACTTTTCCACCCAAATACAATGGAAAAAAATATTAATTCCTTTATTTACATATATAAGCTCCATTTTTATAAATTACAATATATTTTTTTTCCGTTTTCCAGCTCCCAATTTCCCAAAATGTAAAAATGCAGATAACGAGTGTATGAAGAATGCCGCCAACGAGGTTCTACAAACCTACTACTTAGGACAAAGCGACATTAATTTAATACCATTCGATCCATTTCATGTTAAAATTTTACATTTCAAACCAAATCCCTCAAGTCCGGTGAACATCGATCTTAAACTTACCGATGCCACATTGGAAGGTTTCAAATCTATGAAAATCAATAAATTTCAGTAAGAAAATTTATGCTCTTAAAATTATAATTCTAAACTTTTATGATTCATTTACAGAGGTGTTAAAGCTGATTTAAGTGGTAGGGATACTTTTTCAGGTATAGTGCCCGATGTCATTATAAGAGGCCATTATAATGTCAATGGTACGGTTCTTATATTACCAATCACCGGCGATGGACAAGCGGTTGTCACTTGCAGTACGTTTGCTTTATCATATACAATATATAAAAAAGCAAAATTTGTGTAATAATTTTTATGTTTAATTTTTCTATAGAAAATGTGAAATTTAATTTTTCATATGATTTTAAACCCTATGAAAAGAATGGCAAAACCTATGCTTCTTTGGCACATGTCAAGCTGGATTTGGAGCCCGAGCATGTTCGATTTGATTTAACCAATCTGTTTAATGGTGACAAAACTTTGGGAGATGTCACGAGTCAATTTATCAATGCCAATTGGAAGGAGTTGTTCAATGAAATGAAACCCGCCCTTGCCAAGGCCATTAGTTTGATAGTAAAATCCTTTATAAATAAATTCTATGAAACACAGCCATATGCTGATTTCTTTCTCTAAGCCGCGCTTCTTACTGCAATACACGTATTACATATATGTTATTTAATTTGTATTAAATGTTATATATAAAATAAAATATTTTTTTCAAAAACATAAAAAAATAAACAAAAAAAACCGAATTTGATTTTTCAGACACAAAAATCCCTAAAAATAAAAAATATACAGGGTAACTGACACTTAGAGTTAGCAATTGCTAGCTGGTATATATGTAATGACAGCTACACGCACATATTTGTTTTATTGACATTATATTCTTTACAAGCCACTTTAAGCATTTTTTTCTGAGTTTATTAAAAAAAGAAAGTTATTCGTATTGCAATTCAAACGTAATAGTGTTATTGTATTTAATTGACTGGAAAATCACAACCAACTATAGTTGGCGGACTCAAACACCTTAAAGTGAACAAATTGTTTGTGCATCGCACTATAAAAAGTTAGAATGATGCTGGTAGCTTTGCCAAACATCATAAACCGACAAGAAATATATGTGAAAAGTTTCAAACGCCTAACTTTATTCCTCGGAAAGTAAGCGTGGTTTTTGACAAACAGACATATGGACAGACAGACGGACGAACATGGCTAAATCCACTTATAATGTCTAGACATCAAGAATGTATATACTTTGTTGTATTTCAGATCAATATTTCGATGTGTTTCAAACGCAATGACGAAATTAGTAAACCCCCATTCTATGGTGGAGGGCTTCATAATCAAATCTTTTTTGCAAAAAGATAAATGTTTTGATAATTTTGTTAAAATTGATTTTTTGACCAAACCAAAAAACGAGCTCAGTAGTAGTAGTCATCAAAGTTAAACATATGTATCTTTTGCGAGTTGATTTTTTCACCTTTGACGAAAAAAAATTCAGAAACTTCCAAAATGGCCGAGCGCACGCGCCATAATTTGAGCCTACGAACGGCCACTTGAAGTATTTTTCTATCTTAAGTGATTGTATGGGAAGCGTTGACCGCTGTTGGCCACTCTCTAATTGTTTTCATCGAGCCTACCGTCAAAGCAAATGAGATTTACTATCGGAAAAACATTTGGGATATAAAGTTTCTCCCCACAGAGTGGTTGTCGAATTGGCCAGATGCCAATCTGATGGACTTTTCGATTTGGGCCATTTTTGAGAACAAGGTAAAGACTAAAAAGAATTTACCAGTATGAATATTCTGAAGAAGACCAATGTACGGGAATGGGTTTTCTTCCAACTCATTTTTTACCAACTCAGACCAATAATCAAGAAAAAAGGTGGTTGTATAAAAGTGAATGGTTTTTAAAATTTAAATTACTTCTACAATTTTTTTAATAAACAATTAAAACTATGCAAAGTTCAGCGGGTCGAATCTTGGGAACCCAGCCTAAAAATGTATTCAAATTAACTTAGTAGACGTACCAAATATCAGCAAATCAGGTAAAAAAATTTAACTTCTTGGGGGCGAAGAAGACTAATCAAGAGATCGGGTTATAGACCAATTTGGGCCGTGCCAAGTACGTTGGATGGAAGTCAAAATAAACCACTACGTGCAAAATGCAGCCCAAATCGGAATACAATTGCGGGGCTCAAGGTATCAAATCGGGAGGTCTCTTTATAAGGAAGCTATATGAGGTTAAATACTGACTTGGACCGTGGTTGGCACGGTTGGTAGAAGTCATAACAGAGCACTCCGAGCATAGTTTCAGCCAAATCGGATAACTATTGCGTCTTCTAGGGGCTCCAGATGTCAAATCCGAAGATCGGTTTATATGTAATCAAAACCATGTTATAGACCGATTTGGACCGTACTTGGCACAGGAAAATTTTGAGCCAAATCGCATAACAATTGCGGCTACTAGGGGCCCAAGAAATCAATTCGAAGGACCATAATGTATGGGAGTAACCGACGTAGCCTGGAGTGAACGAGGGTCCAAACCTTAGCCCTGATAGAGGAGACAATTTGCAGTGGATTCCAAACGACTATAAATTTGAACGTAGAAAAGCGTTCCAAGCGCCTCGATCTTCTGCGCTCATTCTAAAATCTCTGACACCAAGTTTCGAAGTCTCATACCACTTGATCTTTCCATCGGGCTTTTGGTCTTCCCGGTTTGCGTGTACCCGGTTTGCGTGTTTGCCTTCAAATAACTTCATTGCTGGAGATTATTCATCCATTCTGACAACATGGCGCCTAAACATTTTCCCTATTTTTAGACCCCAAAAATTTGTTCCAATATATAAATAGCCAATACGTACTCAAACCTCAAGGACCTTTAAATTCATTTGGCATAGCCCCGTTAGTCTATATGCCGCTTTGGAATGTGGGTTGCCCTGTAGTGATTTGCTTTCCAAATTTGAATATCACATTTGAACTCTTCTCCCAAAGCCTTAGATTTGAGTACCATATTGTCCCGGTTGGCCTACATGCCGGTCAAGGGGGTAGGAGTGTCTCTCAGACAAATTTTTACATCAGATTCGTACTTTACATCCAAATACCCTTCATTAGATACCCATATTGTATCAGTAAGTAAAGCCCTGTAAGTTTTTGGAGGATGTCCTCCCCAGACCCATGGAATCAAGTTTTTGTATCATGTAATACCCATATCGCACCACTCAGTAAACAGTTCCTGTTGGGAGGAGGCCACCGTAGCGCAGAGGTTAGCATGTCCGCTTACGACGCTCAACGCCTGGGTTCGAATCCTGGCGAGAACATTAGAAGAAATTTTCAGCGGTGGTTATCCCCTCCTTTTGCTGGCTACATTTGTAAGGGGCAGCCATAAAAACTTCTTCCTAAAGAGGTGTCGCACTACGGACGCCGTTCGGACTCGGCTATAAAAAGTAGGCGATTAAACTTGAATCGATATGAGAGACGTTTGCCCCTGTTCCTTAATGAAATGTTCATGAGCAAATTTGCATTGGGAAAAGTGTAAGCGTTTTTTGGTTCCTCTCATTAATATCAGAATCGTAATCTACCACTAAAATCTTAAACTAAATTCGAGCTTCTGGTTACAGACATGTCATATGTAAATTCAAAAATAGCAACTTTGAAAGTTGTACACATTGTGTAATACGTACGAAACATTGAATATGTCAAATGGATGTTGAAATAAATATGCAATTTTTTGATTAAATCAAGCTTTAATTTCATCGAATATACATGTAGACACATGTCTAAAAAATACAATACATATGAGAATACATGCCGACAAGATCGCGCTCTATTCGTATATAACGTACATAAGACAAGGCTTATTAATACAAAATGTGACAGCTCATATGACATGTCTGAACGTGTAATAGGAGCATAACTATTTTATCTTCTACGCCTAGACGAAACAGCTAAAGCCAGCATCCTTGGGCTTTAGGGATTTAAGATTTGAGTGAATGTTAGTGCGAAAGTTCGAAATAAGGGGAAAGGTACTTCAAGTGCAGATGACAAGTTGCGGGTGATGTGTTCCCATCAGATACTTGACGCCATGTTTTTATTCAGATTTGTGTTTTCAGTTAATGTAAGCGGGCACAATTTTTCTTAAATCTAGGTTTTTGAAAATTGTCTCTACATGTGGTTTTCTTAAAAACTATTGTAAAAATTTGATTTTCGTAGAAAATTTCTTAAAATTTTGTTTTTATAACTTTTTTTTAAATGTTTTTTGCAAAATTTTTTCGACTAAGCATAATTTCTTTGCTCGTCCTCCATATAACCCATAACATGTTACATAAATTCAGTTTTTTAATACGCTTATGAAACGGACAAACTATATATAGTAGACTTATCGGCCTTATCCACAGAATAGAACGGATGAACTGGCATCTATTGATACATATTTCTTTAAACACTACCATTTCTTTATCTTCGTACCTTTTAACGAACTGGTTCTATTATTAATTAAGAGGTCAATGCATATTCGATTTCTTTGCCATTTTCTTCTTATAGAAGCATAAGAGATAATATTAGAAAGACATTGATACTAGAACCAATTTTAGTAATCAAGCAATCAAAGCCTTATTTAGGCTTCGCAGTTGCCAGCATGGTAAAATCAAATTTATGAGTACCAGTTTTAGAAAACCATAAACTCCCAGTTTTACTTTCTATATCATGGCTATTTAAGTGTTTTCTAATTTTAAAAAATCTAAACCAACGAAATATAAACCTATTATTATTTATATATGTTAAAAAAATCAAGTCTGGCTGCCATAATTTCTTATTTTTATAACATTGGGATTCATGCATGATCTGCAAAAAAGCTTTGTCTCTATTTGTTGGCTATTTGAATCATTGTCACATCTCTCATAAGGTGCTCACAATCAGTTGTTGGGTTCGGCTGATGCCGATAACTTATAAATGTCAAACTTTATATAAAGTTAACATTATATTTTAAGTTTCATGGGGTGCTTGTCCCTCGATTGGTAAATTATTATGACGGTCAATAAACCCATACCCGTCCAGATTATAAACATTTTACGACAAAGTTCAGTGTTAATATCTAGCTAAAAATGATATATGTATATAAGTATTATACAATGCTGAAAAATTATCTTCATAAAATCAGCAAGATACAAATGAGATGTCAAGATGTGAAAACGCTCAACTACACAGAAGAAAAAATCGGAAGAGAATTTTCAATTAAAAGTTTAATTGAAACTAAAATTGTTTTCAATTAAAAAATTAATTTATTCAAACACTTTTTAATTGAGTATGCATTTTTTTATCAATTACAGCGTGATTGAAAGGGTTGCCATTTTCAATTAAAAAGTCATTAATTTTTTATCGCAATCGTAATTGAAACTTTTGCAATTTTCTATTAAAAAATTAATTGATTCAATTATTTTTTCTTTTTTATTTGCTAACTCAATTTTTGGAATTCATAGCGATCAATACAATTGCAATTAGTGAAATTAGTTGAATCTGAATAGATGTTTAAGTATTGTGCTTAAGTAAATTCAATTAAAGGCTGTTTTGTTCCATACAATATAAAGGGAAGGAGATTTTAAAGACCCGTACGTCCCACATTTCGTCAAATCTACAGCAATACCATGGTAGCCGGTTCTACGTGCCGGATGAACCCGATAGAGTCCTTCATCGGCCAAGGGCTGCCGCCTCAGTGCAGAACACACTCAGCAACAACAACAAATCTATAGGTCACCCTAAACCGACATCCGAAATTTTTTGAAGAACCCCCGCGTACTTCCTTAATTTTATGTTGCAGGTACATATTTGTGTATCAAATATAGAAATTAATTGGAATTTTCTAAAAATTTCAATTATTTTTTAATGGATCAATTAAGAAATTAATTGAAATTTTAAAAATTTCAATAATTTTTTTAATTGGATCAATTCAAAATTTTTTTGAAAATTTCAATCATTTTTTAATTGAACATGCAATTTTATTAATTGAAAATTTTTCAATTGCTTTTTCCAAAACTGTGATTGATATTACCATTTTTCGTCTTTGAAGCAGTTTTAATAAAAAAATTAATTGGACCAATTAATTTTGTGTTCGAAGCCGATATTTATTTTTTTCTGGAACCCATATGCAGCCGTATAAAATCCGATTGCACAAAAACTGTATGAAAAATTTTACTAAATTTTTTTAATTTGAAAAAAAAAAATTATGAAAAAATTTGCCTTTTTATGAAAAAAAATTACATAATTTTTGATGATAAAAATTTGGCACATTTTTTTATGAAAAAAAAAATTTGAAGACAAAAATTTTTCCAAATTTTATTTTCATAGAAAATTATGACAATAATATTTTGTAAAAAAACATGTAAAAGCATGCTAAGTTCAGTCGGACCGAATCTTATATACCCTCCACCTTTGTCAAGTTCTTTGTCCGATATCTTTCTATAGACGAAACAAAACAGAACACTTTATGTCAATTTTAGCCAAAGCGGATAATAATTGTGCTCTCCATAGGCTCAAGAAGTCAAGTTCCCAGATCGGTTTACATGGCAGATATATCAGATTATGGACCGAATACAACCATATTTAGTACAGTTGTTGGAAGTCATAATAAAACACCTAATGAAAAATGTCAGCCAAATCGGACATACATACAATAAAAAAATTGACATTTATAAAAAATAAATTTAAATATTTTTTATGAATTTTTCATCTTAGACCAATGTTTCTTTTTTGTTTTGGTTCTATTTTGATTAGAAAAACAAAACAACAAAAACCCTCTAAGAAGTCAAGCCAAACTGTGATGTTCAAATGCATAGGGCAGGCTACCATGATCGTGATTTCGGCCTTACCAGGAGCCTCGTCAGATGGTTTTATCACTAAAAAAAACTTTTAAAATGAAAAATCATAAAATTTGTTGCCAAATCATTTCCTAGTATTGTGGATCGAGATTTCTGTAGTACTAATTCGTTGACATTTGATTTGTCAAATAGTTGTAATTACTTTACATACCCACAACAATTGAGTAGAGTGTGGCGTAAAATTTAAAAAAAAAATAAAATTTCGAGATCTTTTTCTTTAAAAATTTATAGTCTTATATGAACAATATGTTGAAGAAAATTGCTATAAATATTTAGTTTGCATTAAAACATGTATTTAAACGATTTCTATTATTAAAAACTTATAATGACATAGTCTATAAAAACTATTCTTAATAATAAAATAAAAAAAAATAGTTTAAGCTATTATTTAGGCCTTATAACCTGTCAGAATATCGACTGATAGAACAAAGTACACATTCTAAGATTTTTCGTGGATGTCAACGCATTCACAGCGCTTTTTGAAATGACACACATAAAGAAGCAAAACCACAGCACCATTATTATTTTATATGTAAATGAATAGATTCTGATTCTAGCATTACCATAGGCGGTGACTATAAAGCAAAAAACCGCCACGCAAAACTTAGCAGTAGTAAAAGAAGATCTCCCCGGATTATTAGAGCGGATAAGTGAAAATAAAAATAAATATGAAATTAGTTATTTTCTGTGTTATCCTATCGGTGGCCTTGGCCGAATATCGTGAGTGTTGAGAAATTGTTATTAGAGGATAATAATAACGCATAGTGACTATATATTGGTAGACATTCAATAATTAAAAAAAATAAAAAAAAATGGAATTTTATATAGAAAAAATTAAATAAATTAAATCACAAACACAAGCACAAAATTATTAAAAATATCCTTCTACAAAAAATTAGATAAGATCTCCCCTTTGGGAGATTAATGACAAATATTTTTTTTAATAATGTGTGGAGAATATCATTATTAAAAAAAATATTTTTCAATAATCTCTCAAAAAGGGAGAAATACGGGCTGTTTGACCATGAGAATTAATATCACAGGAATGAAAAATTTTATTGATTGCAGTGATATTGAATATCAAGGTCAAACAGCCCGTATCACTCCCCTTTCAGAGATAAGTGAAAAATAGATGACATCAGTGACCAGCTAAACCGATTGGCATAAAAAAATAATCAATTGGAAAAAAAATTTAGTTTGCATTTAATTTTTTGAAAGTGTAAATAAATATTTTAAAAAGAAGAAATTTAAGTTATTGGCCTTTAACCGGATCTAGAAAGATGAATCTTTTTTACTCACAAAGCAAAAAAAAAAAAAAAAAACTAAAAAGAAGATATTAAACAGGAATACCAAACTTAAAATAAATATAAAAAAATATTTCAATATGAACATTTTGAACAAGAGGCACATAATCTTGGCACAATTATCTCTGGACTCAAGTGAGCTAACCTTTTAAACCGGCTCTCATTATTTAACACATCCCACAACCAAATCTTGGCAGCCAATATAGAAAATTAATCTTGTATTTTGTGATCATTTTCGAGAAAAATCATGGAAAACTTAAATTTTTCTCTTCAAAGTTATGTCTTACATATATTATGAGCAAAAGTTAATTGTCTACCCTAAATGAACCTTAATCAGCGAATTCGCCCAATAAACCAAAGGTAACAACAAAAATCTCATATTAACTTAAATAGCTTTATCCCCCTAATTGCGTGTATTAACATAAAAAAATACTTAACTTAGCAATAAGACGAAAAAACAAAATTCTTCGGGTTACTGACGTACACTCCATAAGTGTTAAGCAATCTAAAAATCCATTACCTACTCTTTAATATGAATGTACATCTGCGAACCAGCCGAAACGAGGCAGTATATCTTCAGAAACCACTGTCCAAATTCCATTACATTTTTTTAATTACGTAAAAACTCAATGTATAACATATTCCTGTCGTATAACTCATTTTAAAGCCAACTATATTTTCTTTAGGTTATATTAATCAGCCCCATTCCACTATGGACATACACCTAAGCCAGTAATCGGCTTGTTGTACGCTCTAAAAACTACAAAGCAACCTCAAAAAAGAAAATTGTTAGTTAGGAATTCCGTGCTACTTACAAAATCCTTAATTGTTTTCCATACCACTCCCCTAAGTTGGTTCATGTCTGGTATTATGTCTCCACCTAAGTGTCGGTATCTGTTAGACGCTAAAGCCGGAAATGCTCCAACGTCTCATCATCTTCCCCATATGCCCTACACATGCTATCACTTGCCGCACCGATTTTACATAAGTGCCAATAGCCATACTGACCTCCTTCTTACATCCTTTCAATAATAGCCTCGTCTTCTCACGATCTGGATTCCCCCATAGTATTTTTTAATTTACTACAAAGAAAATGTATCACTTATATATTTTTTAAATGCCAAAAAATTCTATATGTGTATTTTTATAGAAATAGGTAGGTAACAATTAGGAATGTGCTTTATTCAGCCGAGCCGAAACTTGGGAGCCCAGCACCATAGATTCTGCTAAATATGTCTACATACCAAATTTCTGACAAATCAGACAAAAATTAAAGCGTCTAGGGACCGTAGAAGGCTAATAAGGAGTTTGGTTTATTTGGGAGGAATACTAGATTATAGACCGATGTGGACCATACTTGGTACGGTTATTGGAAGTCGTAACGGAACACCACGTAGGTTATAGAACGATTCCACCCATACTTGGCACGATTGCTGTAAATCGTAACGGAACACCACGTACAAAATTTCAGCCCAATCGAATAACAATTGCGGCTTCTAGAGGCTCAAGATGCCAAATCGGAGGATAGGTTTACATGGGAGGTATATCAGGTTATAGACCGATTCTACCTATACTTGGCACGATATTTTTAAAGACTGTAGCTTGATTTCAAAATAGATGGACGAACATGGCTAGATCGTCTTAGATTTTTGCCAGGATCTGGAATATATAACTTTGTAGGTTCGAAAATTGATATTTCAATGTATTGCAAACGGAATGACATAATGAATACGTCCCCATCCTTCCTTGGTGGATATAAAAAAATTTAAATATCCTACACAGAAAAAAATAAAAATTGGTTTCAATCACCAAATTAATTGATCCAATTAATTTTTTGAAATTTAAACTTAATACCAATCAAAAAATTTTTTAAAGAGGTGATTGAATTTTTTTTTAATTAAAAAAAACATATTCAACTAAAACAATGATTGAAATTTCGAATTAATTTTTTTAGTGATCCAATTTAATAAATGATTGAAAATTTCTAATTAAGTTTTTAATTGGATCAATTAAATTGTAATTCAAAATATTGAAAATATTAAAATGTTATATTAAAATGTTTGTGAAAAGCGAGATGTATAGGGCGTACACTCGATTTCGCTGCAACATGGTTCACATATGTAAAACTCCTTGAAGACGAATTTAAGGTTTATATTTGGACCCATGATTACTTCTTAGAAACAAAACCCATCTGGGGGTTTTTCCAAAAATGAAACGGAATATTGTTTTCCGAATAATAAAAGAAAAAGTAACGAGGAACTAACTTTATGAATTACATGCATTGGGGATGTAAACCAAACAGAAAAACATCTAGAATATGTTATAAATAGATCGATGCTAAAGAAGCCGTTATGTCATTAATATGCATATTTTCATCATTAATTAATTAAAACGGACAGTCATAACAGTGCTTTCGGGTCTAAAAAATTTTAACGATTTCATTAAAAAATGGTTGAAAGATCTTACGGCCTAGACTACATTTTTTTCTTTTTGTCACTCGCTCCGTTCGCCAATTCAATGAAAACAGCTGTTTTCCCTCTATTAAACAAGCTGTTTTCGTTGAATTGGCGGACGAATTGAGTGACAAAAAGAAAAAAATGTGAAAAGTCTTGGTCGTTATTGTTTAATTAAAAAAGATAAAATTATCAAACACATTTTATATATAAAATTTTTTAAGATTTAGTAAAAAAAAAAAATATTGAATCAATTGATTTTTTAATTGTAAATTTCAAACATTTCAATCATGATCGGAATTGAAAAAACACCGGAGCCAATCAAAAATGATTGATTCAATTAATTTTTTAATTGGAAAGATTTTAATTTTCATAGAAATTTTGCCTTTGTCATTAAATTTTTATTAATACCCTATTAATAACTTTAAAAATTTAAAACAAATCTTATTTTTCTTTTATAGCATCCAATCTGCCGAAATGTTCCCAGAATGATGAGCCATGTCATACAAAGGCTGGTCAAACATTCGTTGATAACTACTCGGGTGGTCTTAAGGACATACATCTATTACCATTCGATCCGTTTCATATTAAAAGCATGGGCTTGAAAAGGGATCCCACAAGTCCAGTCAATATCGAGCTAGAATTTACGGATATGGATATGTTTGGCATGAAAACAATGAAAGTATTATCAGCCAAGTAAGTGGTTATTTTAATTAAAAAGTTATATATAAGCAATTTCAGGCATAAACATCATTTCAGAATCTTAGATTTTGGTTCCCGCTCGGAGTTAGAGGGTTTAATACCTTCATTGACTTTAAAGGGACACTACAGCATTGATGGCAGAGTTCTAGTGTTACCCATAGTTGGCGAAGGTGATTCGGAAATTAAGTGTAGTAAGTTTTATCTTTGTAGAAAAACAAAATTATAACTTATTTTAATCTTCTTTTTAATTTTATCTAAGAAAATACCTATTTCAAGTATTCATATGACATGAAACCCGTGGAAAAAAATGGCAAGAAATATGCCAGCTTAGAACATGTTAAACTGGAAATTAAACCCGAACTTGTCCAATTCCATTTTGAGAATCTTTTCAGAGGTGATAAAAACCTGGGTGATAACATGAATAAATTCCTGAATGAAAACTGGAATGATATATTCCAAGAAATTAAACCACGATTCGCTAAGGCCCTCAGTCTAGAGGTGAAAGCTTTACTAAATACATTCTATAGCAAATATCCATACGAAGAGTATTTCCAATAAGTATTATTGATAAAGTATTTGAAAAGAAACATACACTACTACAAACCTAATGTATACATGTATATATGTAGCTTAAATAAATTAAAAATATATGTTGATAAGTTTAAATGTTTTCTGTCAATCATTTAAAAGTGAAAAGTAACCCAAATTCTTTATATCTCCTAAAAAATTTAGTTAATACGTGGAAAAGGGATTGTAAATTGCCCAAATCAGCCTCTACACCTTCAATATAAACAGATTTGACTCCTTTAGCCTTCGGAAAAGAGCCGTCAATATCAATGCAGAGACCAAATAAAACCAAAGTTAATAAAGTTAGTTGGAAGACATTGAAGAAATCATTGTACAAAATGTTAGCCTATTCGGATGAAAATTGAGCCCTCTATAGGCGCAATATTTCTTAAAGGATACGTTCAGTGTCGGAATATTTTTTTTTTTTTTTTGTTTTGTAAAAAAGATATCTTTTGCGATAGTGTCCATCGGAAAAATATCAATCGATATTCAGTAAAAAAATTGAATATCGATAGTGCCATCGATATTTTGTCAGCTCTACTTTGGAAGTGGCAATTATTATAGCTTGTATATAAACCGATCTCCTGATTGTGTGGCCAAGTGTTTGGGAGGCCACACCCTCCAAATAGGACGAATTTACCGACTGGCAATATGGGGCTCAAACATAGGTGTAAAAATATACGTTGTTTTCAATCAAATTTCCTAATTTTTTGCTTCTTACAATGTTGCACCATACAACTCGTTTTTTGACCGACTCGGAGCAATAGTTGCTGTGTGGTAGTTAGCCACATTTGCATATGGAGGTAGCAATCTTTGTCAAGCTCTAATATGTGGGCAAGTTCAATCTGGTTCATGGGATCGATCGTTGCGGGAACGTGATGACCATAGGCGCCAATAACTCGCCTTGTCATATCGAACATCAAAGGCACTCAGTTTTTTAGTAAGAGCTGTGGTCGCACGGCCTCCACTCAATACCGCGGATTGTCCGCGACTGCAGTTGCAACTACTCCGTACGGAGCATTTCACTATCCCCAACCCAACCCCAATCACTAAGCCTCTAGTGATAACTTTGATCACCACATAGATAAGAGCTCAAAGTACTAAGCTGTGTGATGATCAAGATAAAAGCTGGTCATATCGAGCAAATGTGAATGAATTCTGAAATTTAGATTACTAGCACAAATTTCTGTCGTTTGAATCAATAAACCAGTAAAAACACATTAAGTTTAGGCGGGCTGACTTTGGATCCCACCATCTGTGTGCATTAACCTAGGGCTGCGGAGTCGAGGTTTTGAGGTTGGAGTAGAAGTCGGAGTCGGGCTATTAGGCCGGAGTCGGAGTTTGGTTGGGACTTGAGCACTCTGACTGACTGACTTTGGATCCCATCATCTGTGTGCATTAACCTAGGGCTGCGGAGTCGAGGTTTTGAGGTTGGAGTAGAAGTCGGAGTCGGGCTATTAGGCCGGAGTCGGAGTTTGGTTGGGACTTGAGCACCCTAGTCCCCAAACCGTTCTTCGACTCCGGTTTAATACCCCGAATCCGACTTAGACTCCGACCAGGGATCGGAGTCGAAGGTCAGGCTCCGCAGCCCTGCATTAACCACATTTAGTAAAAATTCGGCGAAAATACACCATCTATTAACCTACAGCATTTATATTGAAATATGGTCTGATCTGGGCCAAACTCGGTGCTATGTCTAGGCGTTCAACACAACACACTGTTCCAAATTTTAGCATAAATGGGCCATATATGAAATTCAAGGCCCTCAGTGGGGCAAAGAACGCCAATCGAGTGTTCGCCAGCTTTGTTCAAATTAAGTCCGATTATAATCGATACGCATGTCGAAAGGCCCAATACAACTTACTATGCCAAATTTCTGCGAAATCGGGTATAAATGCGGCTTTCATGGGCCTTAGATCTTAGATCAGGAGATCGGTCTATATGGGGGATATATCAATATATAGTCTAATGTAGCCCATCTTCGAACATAACCTGCTTAGGAGCAAAAAGAAATGTGCAAACTTTCAGCTCAATATCCTTATTTTTAAAAACTGTAGCGTGATTTCAACGGACGGACGGGCGGACGTCGGCTTAGATGTTTACAGCGACCAAGAATTTATATACATACTTTATAAGGTCGGAAATTAATATTACCATGTGTTGCAAACAAACCCCTCCTTGGGGGATGGATAGAAAACTTTTTTTACACAAAAAATGGGGTCGTTTGAATTGGTAACACTTCATGTCAGGTACCCTGTGTATATGGTTATGGGGCTTTGTCACTTTACTTTAATTGTCGATAACAGAAATTTTATTTCTCTAGCCGAATGTAGAATAAATGTCCAAACGACTAGATCTTCTGCGCTTCTTCTCTAATCTCTGACACCCAGTTTCGGGATGGCTCTCCCTCCGCTTGGTCACTCCATCGGAGTTTTGGTTATTGTTGGTGTTGTAGCAGTGTGTTGTTCCCTGAGGCGGCAGCCCTTGCCTGAGTGTTGGTCTTCCCCCTTTGCGTTATCCTTTATGGTCGCCTTCAAAAGACTTCTTTGCTGGAGCTTCTTTGTTGAATTTTGATGCATTTAACTATGCTATCATCGTTATACAGTTCGTGATTCATACGACGCCTATAGTCATTCCGTTTGTAATACCTCGAAATAATCGTCTTAGACCCCATAAAGTATATATATTCTTGACCGTCTCGACGTTCTGAATCGATCTAGCCATGTCCGTATTTCGAAATCACGATAGCGGTCGAATGCGTACAGCCAGTCGCTTGAAATCTAACATAGATACTTAATATTGATTTAGGTCATTGGGGATTGCAAATGGGCCATATCGTTTCAGATTTAGATATAGCTCCCATATACCCTGATCTTCCCACTTGTCTTCTTGAGCCCTTACAAGCCGCAATTTTGTATCGACTTGCCTGAAATTTTGCATGTAGTGTTCTGTTATGACTTCCACCAACTGTGCCTCGTACATATAGCTCCCATATAAACCGATCTCCCGGTTTGACTTCTTGAGCCCTTAAAAACCGCAACCGGGCCATATCGTTTCAGATTTAGATATAGCTCCCATATACCCCGATCTTCCCACTTGACTTCTTGAGCTCTTACAAACGGCAATTTTTGTCCGATTTGGTTGAAATTTTGCATGCGGTGTTCTGTTACGACCTCCAACAACTGTGCCAAATACGGTGCAAATCAGTCTATAACCTCAAATAGCGCCCATGTAAATCCGTCTCTCGATCATCCTTGTTCAGTTCCAAGAAGCTTCAATTTTAGCTGGATTGACAGAAGTTTGGTACGTAGAATAAAATTATGCCCTTCAAATAAATTTATTTTGCATAAATTTTTAGCAGAAACCATGGTTGTGGGTTTTCAAGACTCCACCCGGCCGAACTTAGCACACTTTTACTTGTTTGGCTGACTTGAGGTTGTTGGAAACCAAGCAGCGGTTCTGATTGGTTTCTGATTTTTCGTCAACAATGTGACATACAGTTGAGTAGTCTCCGAATTGTGACGGCTGTTATCACAGGGACCATTCAAATCATCAGCTTGTGGGTAGCCATTTACCACCCAGAATCCTTAATATGGATCTATTAGATCTAGAGCACTACAAAAGAGAAACTCTATATCAAACGGGTTTAGACAACATTCAGACACGGTAGCAGATGCGGTGAACAGCTTCCGGGTAAATGTGATCGTTGGAGAACGGCCGCCACCCATTACACCTGAAGAAATTGATCTCCCCCCGAGAAACCAGAGTAGTTCTGGCTTAATTGTGTTCCAGCAGATCTAGCCGTCTCAACTCCCACAGAGCTAACATAGATGCCTACGTGTGGGTTGTGTGTTCGATTGTGACCAGGGACCACACGCCACCTGTTTAACTGCCCAGCCAGACCTATTCGACTCAGACCCTCTGAACGCACCCAACTTAGTCGCAGAGTTTCTGGATCTGGATATTAAGCAGAACCAAGCATACGAGATATAAAACACAACACAATGTTACAACAACAACATTATCTATGAGGATGGAATCTCAAGACACTATAATTATACTTTTTAGTGCAGAGCGGTATTACAGGGCGATGATATAAAGGAAATGATGAGGTAAGCGATGTAGGTGTAAAAAAGTGTGCGGCATCTCTTGATGCTAATAACTCTCATGAAGTTTTGTTCATCAACAAAACCTTTCAACCGCATTTGTTTTGTGGGAATCTGATCCATTTAGTGGCGGCAAAAGTTCTAAACAAAAGCCTACCTCAACGAAATAACCGGTTGATGCACGATAATCGCCACACAACTATTATTATCAAGTTGTCATCAAATTATATTTACTCTATGCGCAGTTTTAAAATTAATTTCAAATAAACGAATTCATTGCAATTAGGAACGCACGCAAACACATGCAAATAACATATAATTTTAACAGGTAACTTTTTTAAGCATATAACTTCCCTACTAAATTGGTAACAAAATTTAATACAATATAATAAGACATGTTGGAACCATATTTACAGTTAAAAATAGTAAATAAGAACTCAATTAAATAGGAAGAATAAATTTTTTCTATTTGTATTATAAATTAAAGCGGTTTATTTTTTGACAATTGTGTTAAGCTATCACTAGAGACAAAAAACTTAAAAAAAAATCTCTTAAGACAAAACTTTAAAAAATTTTCTCTAAAGACAAAAATTTTAAAATATTTTCTTTAAAGACAAAACATTTAAAAAATTTTCTCTAAAAAAAAAATTTTTTCTAAAGAAAAAAATTTATTCTAAAGCCAAAATTTCTTGAAAATGTTCACTGATATTTTTTATTTAGAGAAAATTTCTTTGAAAATTTTTCTTTGGAGAAAATGTCACAGAAATCTTTTATTTAGAGAAAATTTCATTAAAAATTTTTCTTAAAAGAAAATTTCATTGAAATTTTTTTCTTAGAGAAAATTCCTGAATGAGGAGAGTCTCAGTGAGAAGTCAGGTGACACTGGCTCTTAATTAAATACTGAGTGCTAATGATACTCGAGATGAAAAGAAGTTTTATTGGAGCCTTCAAATTACCAATGGCCAACATCAGCGACTGTTCCCAGGTTAGGGGCGGCTAGAGGCGAGCGTCGGATCTTGGATCTCACAAAAGCCATGCGTTTGGGGCGCTGGGCCAGTAACCCGCCCCGGGAAAACTATGAGAAACAAAGGACACACCCAGAGGCGAAGAGGATACCGCAGAACCAATCAATGATGATGGTATAGAATGTTTACCTCATAGTCAGAATGAGGTCCAAGTTGCAGTGACCCGACTAAAGAACAACAAGGCAGCAGAAGCCGACGGATTACCCGCTGAACTATTTAAGACCGGAGGCGACATGCTGACAAGGCGTATGCATCAGCTTATCTGCGCAATCTGGCTAGAAGAACGCATAACCGATGATTGGAACCTCAGCATACTATATCCCGTACACAAGAGAGTAGACAAGACGGAATGTGCCAACTACAGAGGAATAAGTCCCCTCCGCATCGTATACAAGGTACTAACGAGCTTATCGTGTGAAAGATTAAAACCTAAAGTCAATGAGATAATTGGACCCTACCAATGCGGCTTTAGACCTGGTAAATCCACCATGGACCCGATATTCACACTGCGCCAAATCCTGGAAAAGACTCGAGAAGGACAAATCAACACCTACCATCTCTTTGTTGACTACAAAGCCGCCTTCGATAATCCTTTACGTTCAAAGGTATTTAAAGCCATGTCTGAGTTTGGTATCCCAAACTGAGATTCTGCAGAATGACACTTGCTGATACGTATTCCTCAGTAAGAATAGGAAAGAATCTCTCCGAACCATTCAATATCAAACGAGATTTCAGACAAGGAGGCTGGAGAAGATTATACGAGATGCAGATGTGAACAGATATGGCACACTAATCACAATAGAACTCATGCTACTCGCCTATGCTGACTACATTGACATCATAGGTCGGTCACCTGAAGTAGTAACTGCAGCCTTGGAAAGAATCGAAAGAAAGTCAGTGAAAATGGGTCTGGCAGTAAATGGAGATAAGACGAAATGGATGGTTTCAACTTCCAAAAAGCCTTGCACAACCGAGCAGATAAAGAAAATGGAGAATATTGGGAACCACAACTTTGAGATAGTTAGTAACTCATCTACCTCGGCACAGTCGTAACCGAAACGAATGACACCAGTTTCGAGATAAAGCGAAGAATAGTACTGGCAAACAGATGCTACTTTGGAATAAGTAAGCAGTTTAGAAACAAGGCTACCTCTCGACAGACAAAGATTACACTATACAAGACACTGATACTACCCGTGATGTAATATGGTTCTGAGGCATGGGTACTTGTGAAAGCAGATGAGGCAGAGCTGGAAGTATTTGAGAGAAAGATTCTTCGTAAAATATATGGACCAGTTTGCTTTAAAGGAGAATATAGGCCAAGTAAGAAACACGAGCTGTATGACGACGATAGCATAGTTACACGCATCTAAATACAACGACTGCGTTGGCTAGATCACTGTTGTCAGAATGGATGAAGAAGCTCCAGCAAAGAAGTCCTTTGAAGGCAAACACAATGGTAAGAAGCTCCAGCAAAGAAGTCCTTTAAAGGTAAACACGGTGGTACACGCAAGACCGAAAGCCCGATGGAAAGATCAAGTGGTGGGAGACACCTCAAAACTTGGTATTACAGATTTTAGAATGAGCGCAGAAGATCGAGGCGCTTGGAACGTTATTCTACGTTCGGCTAGTGGAACAAACGTTCTATCATAGCCAATTAAAGTAAGGAAGTAAAGTTTCTATGAAATTTTCCAAAAATGTATACTAATATTAACACAATTTTAATTTTTTGTATTAATTTTTATTTTTTTTATATATATATTGAAAACAAAAATATAATTAGTAATTCATACAGTTCAACAAAAAACAATTTAAACAATTTCAAGATAAATCTAAAATTTGAGATCATAAAATAATTTATTCAATGTTAAATTTTCAGGTTTAAACTTTAAAAAACTTAGGAAATGAATATATGAAAATGTTAATAATCGTTAAGTGTCTTATTTGTAATAAGTTAAACATTTTTATTATTTAATCAAAACCATGTATTAAAAAATCTGTTACACTGTTTCCATTTTATTGAGAATCTTAAATAAGCCATGTAAATGCATACATATTTGTAATAAAAAGGTTTTGAAAATAAAAATCTAACTTTTTTAGTTTGACATGTTTAAAGCAACATTGACTGCCTTATTCACAAAACTCTGTGAAGCCTTAAAATAGATTTATTTAACAGTTCTATAAAGGAAATCTGTCAAATAAACCTATTTCAAATCTACATTGCTTCTGAATACCAGTGTAAATATATTACAGCAAGTTTTAAAATGCAGCTTTTGAGATAGGCTTGTTTATTAATATTGTTTGAGTTTACTTATGACTATGCTGCAGTGCTTATTGAGAAGTTTGTCTCCTGTTCCATGATGGAACGGTCAAATTTGCATTGCATTGCATTGTATTTGCAGTGCTTATTTCTATTTATATAGATTAAAAAAATCCTAAAAAATTTTTAATAATTTTAGAATTACAAGCTTGTATCATATTTTGAACTAATATTGTGGGACTTTTTTTATATTATTTTTTTTTGAAAATAATTTATTCATAAATTTTTTTGTCGACCAATTTTCATATCCCTTACATGTTTTCATATAGATATGTATATAGATACAGATAGATATGCTTTGGCCTGATTTTGACAGATGTTGGGTTTATTTTTTTTAATATTTTTCAAATTTTGGAATACCAATCAACCTATCACTAAATGTTTTAAAAACGTTTCAAAGAATTTTTATAGCATTTAAACACACTTCAAAAATCATACTTTCAAGTTTCTTATAAAAATATAACAAAAAAGGAAAACAAAAACCAATTCACTCCAATAACACTATAAAACCAGTAAGGAAAGGCAAAAGTCGGGCGGAGCCGATTATATAATACCCTACACCACCGAGTAAACGTAATACTTTTAATAGATAGCACTTACGTTGTTGTTGTTTTAGTAGCAGTGTGTGGTACAGAGGCGGCAGTCCTTGCCGATGAAGAAATTCATCGGGTCACTGCGGTGCATACAACTGGCTGCCATGGGATTGAGATAGAACTTATATCCAAATTTAATCAGACTTTAATTTTGCATACCTATTGAAATATCGAATAGAACCTTATACGATTTTCTTACAATGGTACGAAAATTGTGGCTTCTACAGCCTTAAAAGTCGAAACGCATAAAAGATATATATGTGAGTTTTATCTAAATCGATTTTTATGAAATTTTGCACACGTATTGGAATGTCAATTAAACCATCTCATGAAAAATTTCGTAGAGATCGGACCAAAATTGTGGCTTCTAAAGCCTTAAAAGACCATATCGGATGAAAAATATATATGGGAGCTATATCTAAATCTGAACCGATTTTTATGAAACTTTACACACATATGAGAACGTTGAATAAAACGCTCCATGCCAAATTTTGTAAAGATGGGAACAAAATTGTGGCTCCTACAGCTTAAAAAAGGGATATCGGATGAAGGATATATATGGGAGCTATAAATAATTCTGACTCGATTATAATGAAATTTTGCACACATATTAGGACGTAACAAAAAGCACTTCGTGCCACATTTTGTTAAGATCGGACCAAAATTGTGCCTTCTACAGCCTTAATAGGTCAAATCGGACAAAAGTTATATATGGGAGCTATGTCTAAATCTGAACCGATTTAGATGAAATTTTGCACACATATTGGGACGTCACACGAAACATTTCATGCCAAATTCGGTAGAGATCGCACCAAAATTGTGGCTTCTACAGCTTAAAAAGGGCACATCGGAGGAAAGATATATATGTGGGAGCTGTATCTAAATCTGGACCAATTTTTTCAAAATCAATAGCGTTCGTCCTTTGATCAAAAAAGGCACTTATGCAAAATTTTGTGAAAATCAGACAAAAAATGCGAACTGTACCTTGATTACAAGAATACATGGACAGACAGACAGACGGACATAGCTAAATCGAACCAGGAAATGATTCGAAGCCGATCCTTATACTTATCGATGGGTCTTGCTCTTCTCCTTCTTAGCATTGCAAACAAATGCACAAATCTATAATACAGGGGTACCACAGTGGTGGTGAAGGGTATAAATACTATTGCCTTTACTAGATTTCTATAGAGGACTAGCAAACAAAGGTTATGGACTTGTTAAATATAAAAACAATTCTCAAAAAGTGAAAAAATCTTAAAACAAATATTAAAGCATATTAAACAACAAAACTATATACGCTTAGCCTATAACAAATAAACTGTAAACAGTTAAAAATAAACGGCCTTATTCACAAAACTTAATAAAACCTTAAAATAGGTTTATTTAACAGTTCTGTAAAGGAAATCTGTGAAATAAACATATTTCAAGTCCACATTAAGTTTTGTGTAGACCGGTAAAAAAATACTAAAAATAAGTAAACAATAAAATGTGCTGAAATTTAACAAATTAAATGTAATCAACAAAAAGTATAAAATTATTAAACAAATAGTGTGGTAAATAATTGTAATCAATTTATAATACAATTCTATGAAAAAGTTTTCATAAAAAGAATTTTGAAATTTAAAAAAATGTAAATATGTTATGTAAATACAATTAAAGAAAATGAGAAATTTTAGAAATAAAATTTTTTAAAAGTATTTGCATATATATTTTAAATATATATATATATATATATAATAAGGAACTATGTATTTAAAAATGTATAATACAATTTAAAGAAAAATATAAAAATACCAAAGCTAGCAGTAAATATTAAAAAAAAAATTAAAAATAAGTTTTTTTTTTGGCTTAGGCTTTGGTCTGTTGCTAAAGTGGTAATACAATGGATTAAAATGGTCAGCTGGGTCTGTTTAAAAGACTGCTACTCACTCTTATCTAGGTAAGATAAGAGTGGCAGTGGCAGACTGAGTTAGACAATTTTAAGTCCATTGTCATATCACAGAAGCGACAGGTCAAGGTCTCTGCTGGGATTTCGAAAACCGCACTGGCAATTCGAGCACGCTCCAACTCGGCTACCGGGGCACCTCATTCTAACCTAACCTGGAAAATAATTCACGAACATTTTGTGTTTGGTACTTTGATAATCTCAAGTTCTGTCTAAGTGCCAAAGAAAAAGTGTTGTATGTTTGAACAATATGATCCCTTATAGAAACTATCCATTGTCCCAATCAAAAAAAGAATCCAATTCCCAAAAAACAAATAAAAATTTAAATCACCAGTGCGATTTTTTAACATCCTTTAATAAATAACTACCAGGAGCACTAACTGCAAAGCTGACGAGGCCATTGCATTCCATGCATACTTGATTTAGGACAACCAAAAAAAAAAAAAAAAGAATTTACCCCGAATCACTTGCACTTTGTCTTGACTCAGCTTTTGCCGACGTTCAGTAAAATATTCCTTGCAATGGCAAATTTAATATTACTAATGATATTAAAGGTTATTTTAAAAATCAATTAAATGGAAACTTTTCCCAAAAGGTTATCTTTGAAAAATTCCTTGAATATGTAATCCCAAATATCACATATCTTGGGAAATAAAATCGAAAACATTTTGCATATATGTAGTTTCAAGGCTCAAAACCATGCATTAATTTAAAAAAATAGAAAATATAAATTGTTGCAAAAATCCCTAGTAACTATGTTTATGGCAAGCCTATTTTAGAGAAATTAATTAAACTTAACACTAACGTTTGCATTAAAAATATAAATTATAAGAAAATAAATCTTTAAAAATAAATGTACAATTAAATTAGCAAATGGGCACAAAACAAATTAAAAATAATCAAAACTTTTTGTTAAAAATTAACAATAAAAATTTTAAAAAATAATTTTTGTACATATAATAAGTGTCGTAAACAATTAACATATGTATAAATAAAGAGTGGTAAAGTATAGAAAATATATTTTTAAAAAAAAATTTATCACAACATTTAGCCGATATAAAATACAGGCTGACGCACATGTCCGTTGCAAGTGTTTATAATGTTTGCGTTACAATCCTTAATGGCAACAACACCCACATTAGTAGCTGTGGAAAATGCCTCATTATCAAGAGTCTTCATGTAATTCATTTTTGACATCGATGCTTGTTCTGGTGCCTGCACAGCAGCAGTCGATTTCTTAGCATCTGCTGGTGCCTCAGTAGCTTGGTTGCTTTCGCACAGCTGTAGTATTTCATTAATGACTCCTATTTGTGAGCGTTTTAGATATTCCATGTCATCCATATGACTATCGATGATATTTTGCCTTTTTTCACCAAAATACATTTTGCCAATGTACCAGTCGGCTGCCATTATGCGTAAATGTACGTCTCGTATTTGTGCATTCATTTGTTCCATTAGTTTTTCCAAATGTTGAGCTTTAGCTAGAATCGTTGTTTTTAATATTAAATGAATTGACAATAAATGAAAATAATTTTCTCACTAATTTAAAACGCTTAACTTTGTTAAGAGCAAATTTAAGATGCCTATTAATTTTTATGCAAAACGGAGTGATGAACACTTTGTGAAGCAAAAAAAAATCAAAAGGCATTTTTTATATTAAGACATTTTTATGTAAATTTTATCCAAAATTCATATAATTCCAATACAAATGAGCCTCTCATGAATCGCAAAACATTTATTCACGAAATGGTCCGCCCCCAGGAGCCCAAAAGCCTTTGCCCTTGAAAACGAACTTCAGATTCGACCTCGTGGGGTCCAAATTAGGGGTGTGCAAAAAATGACAAAAATCGGGGATGCTCCCTACAAAGTGCATTTTCCCCAAAAATAATAGAATTAAAAATAAAAGAAATATTAAATTTAATAAAATTAAAGCAATCAAATTTAAAAAAATGCTTTAAAAAACACAAATAAAAAATACAATTAAAAAAAAATAAAAAAATACAATTAAAAAAAAATAAAAAAATACAATTAAAAAAAAAATAAAAAAATACAATTAAAAAAAAATAAAAAAATACAATTAAAAAAAAATAAAAAAATACAATTAAAAAAAAAAATAAAAAAAAATAAAAAAATAAAAAAAAATAAAAAAATAAAAAAATAAAAAAAAAAATAAAAAAATAAAAAAAAAAATAAAAAAATAAAAAAAAAAATAAAAAAATAAAAAAAAAAATAAAAAAATAAAAAAAAAAATAAAAAAATAAAAAAAAAATAAAAAAATTACAAAAAACAATAAAATTTAAAGAAATTTAATTAAAAATAAATGAAATTAAAAATAAATGAAATTAAAAATAAATGAAATTAAAAAAAAAATAAAATTAAAAAAAAATAATAAAATTAAAAAAAGAATAAAATTAAAAAAAGAATAAAATTAAAAAAAGAATAAAATTAAAAAAAGAATAAAATTAAAAAAAGAATAAAATTAAAAAAAGAATAAAATTAAAAAAAGAATAAAATTAAAATAAGACTAAAATTGTATAAATATAATTAAAAAATAAAAGCAAAAAATAATAAAACAAAAATAAATAAAACAAAAATAAATAAAACAAAAAAAAAATAAAACAAAAAAAAATAAAACAAAAAAAAAACAAAAAAAAAAAAAATTAAACAAAATAAATAAAACAAAAAAAAATAAATAAAAACAAAAACAAAAAAATAAAAAAACAAAAAATAAAAAAATAAAAAAATAAAAAAAACAAAAAATAAAAAAATAAAAAAATAAAAAAAAAACAAAAAACAAAAATAAAATAAAAAAAACAAAAAACAAAAATAAAATAAAAAAACAAAAAACAAAAATAAAATAAAAAAACAAAAAACAAAAATAAAATAAAAAAAAAAATCAAAACGAAAATTATAATAAAACAAAAATAAAATAAAAAAAAAAATCAAAACAAAAATAAAATAAAAAAAAAAATCAAAACAAAAATAAAATAAAAAAAAAAATCAAAACGAAAATAATAATAAAACAAAAATAAAATAAAAAAAAATCAAAACGAAAATAATAATAAAACAAAAATAATAAAAAATAAATAAAACAAACAAAAAAAAATAAAACAAAAAAATAAAACAAAAAAAGAAATAAAACAAAAAAAATAAAACAAAAAAAAAATAAAACAAAAAAAATATAAAACAAAAAAAAAAATATAAAACAAAAAAAATAAAACAAAAAAAAAATATAAAACAAAAAAAATAAAACAAAAAAAATAAAACAAAAAACAAAATAAAACAAAAAAAAATAAAACAAGAAAAATAAAACCAAAAAAATTAAACAAAAGAAAAAATAAATAAATTAATAAAAAAATTAAACAAAAGAAAAAATTAATAAATAAATTAATAAAAAAATTAAACAAAAGAAAAAATAAATAAATTAATAAAAAAATTAAACAAAAGAAAAAATAAATAAATTAATAAAAAAATTAATCAAAACAAAAAAATAAATAAATTAATAAAATTATATAAAAAAAATTATATAAAAAAAATTATATAAAAAAAATTATATAAAAAAAAATATATAAAAAATTATATGAAAAAAATTATATGAAAAAAAATTATATAAAAAAAAAATAATTAAAAAAATATAAAACTAGAAACAAATACAAAAAAATATAACAAAAAAATTAAACCAAAAAAATTAAATTAATAAAAAAAATTATATAAAAAAAATAATTGAAAAAAAATAATTAAAAAATATAAAATTATATATAAATTAAAAGCAAGTAAAAAATATAAAGAAAAATAAAACAGAACGTAATCTTAAAAAAACAATAAAAAAAATCATAAAAATTAAAAACAAAAAACTAAGCTAAAATAGAAAATAAATAAATAATTAATAAATAAATAATCAATAAATAAAAATTAAAAATATATATAAAAAATAAATAATAAGTAGTTGTAAAAATAAAATTAAAACACTTAAACTTAAAAAAAAATAAAATAAAAAAAAAAATAAAACTAAAAAAAAAAAACTAAAAAAAAAATAAAACTAAAAAAAAAACTAAAAAAAAATAAAACTAAAAAAAAACTAAAAAAAAAAACTAAAAAAAATAAAACTAAAAAAAATAAAACTAAAAAAAATAAAACTAAAAAAAAATAAAACTAAAAATAAATAAAATTAAAAAAAATAAAACTGAAAAAATAATATTAAAATGTAAAACATATATATAAAATAAAAAATATAAAGAAAAATTTAAAAAAAAATGGATATTAAAAAACAAAAAAAAATATGAAACAAAAAAAAAATATAAAACAAAAAAATATAAAACAAAAAAAATAAAACAAAAAAAAAATATAAAACAAAAAAAATAAAACAAAAAACAAAATAAAACAAGAAAAATAAAACCAAAAAAATTAAACAAAAGAAAAAATAAATAAATTAATAAAAAAATTAAACAAAAGAAAAAATTAATAAATAAATTAATAAAAAAAATTAAACAAAAGAAAAAATAAATAAATTAATAAAAAAAGTAAACAAAAGAAAAAATAAATAAATTAATAAAAAAATTAATCAAAACAAAAAAATAAATAAATTAATAAAATTATATAAAAAAAATTATATAAAAAAAATTATATAAAAAAAATTATATAAAAAAAAATATATAAAAAAATTATATGAAAAAAATTATATGAAAAAAATTATATAAAAAAAAAATAATTAAAAAAATATAAAACTAGAAACAAATACAAAAAAATATAACAAAAAAATTAAACCAAAAAAATTAAATTAATAAAAAAAATTATATAAAAAAAATAATTGAAAAAAAATAATTAAAAAATATAAAATTATATATAAATTAAAAGCAAGTAAAAAATATAAAGAAAAATAAAACAGAACGTAATCTTAAAAAAACAATAAAAAAAATCATAAAAATTAAAAACAAAAAACTAAGCTAAAATAGAAAATAAATAAATAATTAATAAATAAATAATCAATAAATAAAAATTAAAAATATATATAAAAAATAAATAATAAGTAGTTGTAAAAATAAAATTAAAACACTTAAACTTAAAAAAAAATAAAATAAAAAAAAAAATAAAACTAAAAAAAAAAACTAAAAAAAAATAAAACTAAAAAAAAAAACTAAAAAAAAAAAACTAAAAAAAATAAAACTAAAAAAAAAACTAAAAAAAAAAACTAAAAAAAATAAAACTAAAAAAAATAAAACTAAAAAAAAATAAAACTAAAAATAAATAAAATTAAAAAAAATAAAACTGAAAAAATAATATTAAAATGTAAAACATATATATAAAATAAAAAATATAAAGAAAAATTTAAAAAAAAATGGATATTAAAAAACAAATAGAATTAACTCAAAACAAAAAAACGAAAAGTATAAAGTTAAAAAATAAATAATTTAGAAAAAAAATGTATAATTAAAAGAATATAAAAACAAAAAATAAAAACAATAAAAATAAAAACAAAAAATAAAAGCAATCAATAATAAAAACAAAAAAAATAGGTTAATAAAAAAATAAACAAAAATTGAAAAAATAAATTATAAATTGTTACAAAAATAATATAAACAAATAATAATATAAAATAAACAAAAAACAAATAAAAGTTTAAAAAAAATTAATAAATGATTTAAAAAAAAAACAACAAAAAGTAAGAAAAGTAAGAAAATACAAAAAAAAAATTAAAAACTTAGAAAGATATTTAAGAAGATATAAAAAACATTTAGAAAATATATTAGAAACAAAACATAAAAAATAAATTAAAAACTCAATTAAAATATAAGACAAAATACAAGAAAAAAATAAATTGAAATATATAAAAAAAATAAAGAACAATTTAAAAAGTAATTTATTAATTATTAAAATAATTAATTTGAAACAATTAGAAAATAAAGTTTAAAATTATTTTAAAAAACAAGTAGGAGCATTTCGGTCGGGCCGGATCTTATATACCCTCCACCATGGATCGCATTTGTCGAGTTCTATGCGCGGTATCTCTTTTTAGGCAAACAAAGAATACTGAATAAAAATTATTATGCTATTGGAGCTATATCAAGTTATACTACGATTCAGAACATAAATGAATGCTGAACATTGTAGAAGTCTTTGTGTAACAGTTCAGTTCATTCGGATAAGAATTGCGCATTGTAGGGGCTCAAGAAGCAAAATCGGGAGATAGTTTTATATCGGAGCTGTATCAAGCTATTGATCGATTCAGACCATATTAGACACGTATGTTGAAAGTCACGTATGTTCAAAGAAGCCGTTGTACAAAATTTCTGTCAAATCGGATGAGTATTGCGCCCTCTAGAGGCTCAAGAAGTCAGATCGATTTATATGACAGCTATATCAGGTTATATACCGATATGGGCCATACTTAGCACAGTTATTGGAAGTCGTAACAAAACACCACGTGCAAAATTTCCGACCTCTAGAGGCTCAAGAAGTCAGGACCCAAGATCGGTTTATATGGCAGCTGTATCAAAACATGGACCGATTTGAACCATACTTAGCGCAGTTGTTGGAAGTGATACCAAAACACGTGCAAAATTTCAGTCAAATCGGATGAGAATTGCGCCCTCCAAATTTGGCCCATTTACAATCCCAACCGACCTACACTAATAGAAAGTATTTGTGCAAAATTTCAAGCGCCTAGCTTTACTCCTTCGAAAGTTAGCGTGCTTTCGACAGACAGACAGAGGGACGGACATGGCTAGATCGAATTAAAATGACATGATGATCAAGAATATATATACTTTATGGGGTCTCAAAAGCATATTTCGAGGTGTTACATACAGAATGACGAAATTAGTATACCCCCATCCTATGGTGGAGGGTATAACAAAATTAAAAAATGTAAAAATACTTAGAAATAAAACAAATTATGCTACACCGCAAAATACAGTTTTACCAAACTGAGCTACATAATGGCAAAATATGTATGTTTGAGTCCTATAAACCGATTTCGTTTCGATTTCCAATGCATTGAGGTTTCATGCCATGATCGCTGCAGGACCACTCCTGGAGACTTCTTGAAAGTCCAGCATTGGAATGTAGCAAAAACTCATTTTCAGTATCATATTACATGTCTTCTTATCCCCATGGGATCTTCCTAGTTCATGAAGCTTTCCTAGTTGATTCTCTATTATATTCGAGTTTTCTTTGGTGTGACCAAAGCCAATTTCCAGCTTTTAAGCAATGTCTCGTTAAAGTGCCTCGTACGACCAAAAAATATAATCAGCTAAGACTCATTTAAAAACCTCGAAAGCAATCTGCTAAGTTTGCACAATTTCTTAAAAATTTCGGGTAATAAATAACAAATTTTAAAACTTACCACAGGCAGCGTCACTTATAAATAGACCACGCTTGTGTTCCAAACCCACAAATTTATACATTTCGAATTGGGCAAATATTTGACGCAATTTGAACAAGTGGCCTTGGCATTCGATGGCAATATTTTGATCATATACACTGTTTTGGTCGATCAGCTGCTGCATTATTCCTATGAAAGCCATGACAAGATTACACGAATGTTTCACTTGGCTCTGAACGTTCATGGTATTTGGTAGAATCGCCTTAGGTGATGGGGCAAAAGTGGGTTCATAAACGCTGTAAGAGAAATTCTCGCCAGTCGGAGTAAGCATAGCTACGCTACTATGTATGTCCCGGAAGAGGGAAAATAGTCGCAAAACTGCGTTTGATTCTTTGCTGAAATTTTCATTATAAAATATATGTAACGAGGTTAGAGGTCAAAGGCGGACTTTTCTTACCCATCTGTGGAAATGCCCAAAGCTGAAAGATCCACTACAATTTTGCTGTAATCATATGTTCGAATTTGAGGTTTGGGATTGTCTCTGAGAAAGGGTCTGGAATACTTTCTTGAGAAACGACCTTCAGTGTAGCGTTCCCCAAGTTCGCTTCTGTTTGCCATTGTGGATAACAAAGGCCGCTGCAGTTTTTCTACATCAATAGGGCGACTGATATATTGTAGTTCAAAATTTTGTGAGGTCATGTTGAGCTGCTTGCTATTGAGAGGCCTGAACTTCCGGTCACAGCTTGCAGCCTCATTATGAGCATTATGAGGTGAAAGTTTGTGAAATGTGTGACCCACGCCTTCAGGACAACCATGCAATGTAGGAGCTAGGTTATACTGTATATTGAACGGAACAAAGTGACCATTTGGTATTGGAATAGAGAGAGCTTGGCCATTTGGCCCTATAGCAAAGTTCTGCTGTTGATAGATATTGGGAGAAATAAAAAGTGCTCCATCCATGTTTCCCTGGTGGAGCCGTCCACCAACACTCTCAGCATTTGAAATACTCGCAGAAATATGAGCTTGGTTTCCATTCATTGACCCAGGCTCGTCGCAATTAAGCATGAGATCACTCAACTCCTTGGAAATCATTTCCATATTTACCTGCAGCATATCCCCACGATTAGATGAATGAAATTCCATATCTGACTGAATTTCTTAGACTTCCACAGTTTTGCGTGTATATTTTATGTAAAACAACTCTTGAAAGACTTTAACTTTGTAAGATGCTGAAGTTCGTTCTTAAACTACGAACTAAATGTGCGTGACTTTCACAAAAGTGTGTGAAATGGGGCATAAACACATTTGACGTGAAACGACCGTTTTTTCACTTTCAAACTACCAAATTTATACAACCATGGGCAAGAAAATTGTATTTAACGCTGGTAATACTTGTGTCGCCTAGCGGACAAAAGATTAACTTCCTAAAACTGGTTATTCTAACGTGTCGTAAAACTCACAAGTTCACCACTTGAAAATCAATCAGCTGTATACTTTATGGAGCGTCCACATACCAAAGTTTGGATGAAAAAGAAATTACCAAATGTGACGTGGTCATTTATTTACAGAATTCATTTTAAAGCCCGAATAAAATACAAAATCTTGAAATATCAATTAATTTAAGATTTCTTCAATTAATTTTTTCGACCCATGCAAACAGGACGTCATTGGAATATATTAATTTTTATTTATTCCATAAGGCTGGTACTATATTCGTTTTTCACAGTTGAAACACATATTCTCATGGTTACTTTTTTAAAACACTACAAAATTCTCAATAAAAACAATCTACTTTTAAGAAAAATGTTTCATAAATAGTGAGGGAATGTCCTACTGAATGAAATCAGCAAGTTTTCAAAATCTATTATCTAAAAAAAGTAATTACGAAAAGATGTTGCGAAAAACGAACATAGTACCAGCCATTATATACAATGGGATAAAAAAAGAAAAAAAAGGTACCATTGAAATCATTAAAACAAAAATGATGCCAACAATGATGTCAAGCGTTGCCACTAAAATGTCTTTTTGACATTTTCCTCACTTTAAACAGAGTACTACTTTTTCGCCTATTTTCCTCCAGCGATTTGCCGACGTTTTTTATATTAAGTTTGTCAACAGTTTGCCTGAAAAGCTGAACAGAATACTCAGCTTTAGGCAGAAAAATTAAAAAAAAGGATTGTGTACTTCTCCAGTAAAAATTTGCCAGTACAAATGGATTACAGCCTTTACTCTCTTATGCTACATGGCGAAACAATTAAAGGTGTTCTCAGTGGTACAACAACCACAAATCATATGGTGCAATCCGTCATTTTACCGCAGAGAATATGTATGTATACGTGTGCGTACATGAGCAGAGAATATGCGAGAAAGAAGATGACAACAAAGAGAATGCAAACAAAAATCTGACATCTTAATAGCGTCAAACCGGTCCGGCTGTTAACAGCTGTTCGCGTGAGACCACCTTGTTAAATCCGCCTTACGCACCATTGAAGGACTGAGGTAAACTCATTTTGTCATTCCGTTCGCAACACATCGAAATATCAAGTTCCGACGCTATAAAGTACACTGACAGAAAAAGGTCGATACGCAGTTTGACAGCATTCCGCGAGAAAAGCGGTACAAGAACATAAAACCATACCTTAAAATCGCAATCTTGTCATTAGCTCAGGTGGGGTCATGCGAACAGCTGAGTACAATTTTTTAGTGTTTGTTTTGATTTTGCAATATATCTAAATGTTAAATGCTTGTTAACACAGATTTAATTTTTTTCTTACATCTTAAAACGATATTCTATTTGGTCCGATATTTCACACATTAGCTACAAAGATTTTTGTTGTTGTGCTAATGACACTACCTCTTAATTGTATCATGTCATCAGCTGATCGACGTTTTGTTATACATACATTTTTTTTTCATTTTTGGCAATACTTGGCATTGAGGATGTCAACTTGTTCTCTTTTTCATCTTTTTCATTCATCTTCGTTTACGTTTTCCCCTATTTGATGACATTTTCAATCGGCAGATTTGACATCCTAAATGATGGTCATGGTGCCTTCGCAAGTGACTAAACCTTCTATTAGTGAATCCTGTGTGTTATAAGAAAAGATTCCCCATTGTGCAATGGTGAAATAAAGTATTTTATCAAATCATGAAATTCAGGCAAATGCATCTGGCACCACTGCAAAAATTTCACAATTTTACCAACAGGGTGAATACAAATATCTAAAACTTATCAATGATAAAACTATTTAAAAGAGAAATTTAAAACACATAAAATACAAAAAATATATTATATACATATTTTCTAATAAAATTTAATTCAATATCTAATAAAACTATTGTCAAATTGCCCACATTTTCATAAAAATAAAAGCAACATTTTATAATTTCTTCGTGTCACCTTTTGTGTACGGATGCATACAACTCTGATCGCTAGCGGCCGCTAGATGACCAAGTGAACAAATGTGGTGAAATTCTTTGACATTTAAACAACATCTAACTTCATTTGCCCATTATCTACTTCCTTTTCCGTGTTAGCTGTGAAAGAATAAACATGCCGGTGGGTGAAATTTTTCAGAAAAATGCTTTAAAATACACGAGAAAATTGCAAAACTGACTGGAAACTGTGCCCACATTGTTTCGGTGTTAATGGGGCTCATTTCTGTGCTCGAAAAGTGCCTGAATGTCCAAGAAAATCGCTTAAATGTATGAAAACTATGTGAACTGTATGTGAGTGCGCGAGTAAAAGAGAGGGAATATACACATGGCAATTTGTGCAATTTCGTGCGTGCTTCAGCGTTGTCCTCCATTGAATGGTTATTCCTTTTTTTAATATGGAGAGCCCAAGCAATACAAAAAAATAAATACACAATGATAAAAACAAAGAATCAGTTCTCGTAGGCAGATCGGTGACGAAGTGAATTGCTTGTGCTTATCATCCATTCAATTTGTGAAAATCTATAGCCGTCAGTGATTGGTTTTGTTTAATTTTTTAATAAGGGAGTTCCTGTCTCAGCAATGCAGAACAACAAAAACAAACAATTGTCATAACTCCACTCTTTTTTTCGACCAGCCCAGTCCAGCGTTTTGCAATTTTGTTGTTTTAAGGCCTGTGAAGGTTCGTTCATATTCAACACTTTCAATAATGGGTTTGCTTTGCTTATTTTCCAGCTAGCCAAAGATTTATTACATCCTTTGCCCGCTCAAGAAAAGCGTAAGCACAAGCTAAAACGCTTGGTGCAACATCCCAACTCTTATTTCATGGACGTCAAATGCCCTGGCTGCTACAGAATCACCACTGTCTTCAGCCACGCTCAAGGCGTTGTGGTATGTGCGGGTTGTGCTACCATCTTATGCCAGCCAACCGGTGGTCGCGCTAAGCTCACAGAAGGTAAATTTAATTTTTCTTTGTTTATCATGTGAGAACTAACACTAATAATTGTTTATTTTTCGTTTTTCTTTTATAGGTTGCTCTTTCAGAAGGAAGCCTCAATAAAATGTGACGTTTTAGTTTTTTGCTGCCTCCATTATCTTTTTGTCAAATTTTTTTGATTTTTTTAACATCCAGATACAAAGAAAAATTAATAAAAAAAAATCTTTTCGTTGCGAAAAGTTTAAAGAGATGAGACCAATTGCTTGGAATGGAATAATAATCGACGCTGGACTGTGCTGATGAAGTGCCGTTGATTATTTACTTATCCCCAATGGAGGCTTAGAGTGCAAATAACTTTTATAAAATCTGAAAGAAGTGCTTTTTTTAAATAGAGAATACACAAATACCGCATTTGTTGTTAAATAAGGTCAAAAATGTTGTTTGTGTATTGTATCTCGGAAATGCAAATGCATTGGAAATCATGTAGCCATCTTGAATGCAAGTCCAGATCCAACTCATTCCATTTACTTTCGAAGGAGCAATGAATGCTGGGATCAATTCCTCAGCACACCATAAATAATAAATGCTTGGGCTTCATTATGTTGTTGTCGTAGCCGTGTATTTGTTTGTATGTGGCGGTATCGATCTTCGCCAAGCACCCATAGGGGGCAAGGTCGTTTCGGTCCATAGGACCGATGGTTGCGGTAACATGATGACCTGTGGTTATTTAAAGGTGCGTACAACTCGCCTTTTCATACAGAGTATCACAGGCGTTCAGTTCTTCAAGTAATAATCGGTGCGGTGCATCATAGCATCTTACTGGGACTCCACCGCTGATTACCGGCGACTGCTTTTGCAACAACTCTGCATACTTAGGAAGCACCCTTCTATTCTTAACCTGTGTACCCGCACAATAACTCCCAACTGAGTTTCCCATGATAGCGATGAATACGCAGCTCCAAATTCCAACGTGTGTGGTGCTTATAGTAACCTCGGGCCAGAGTATGAAAGGGGTTTAGTGGACAATTTCAAAGGGATAACACTCTTCTAACCTGGAGGCAAAAAAAAACATGCCCACTAACGACGTTGGACGCAAGGTTTGAATCCTAAGAAAATGTTCAGAAAATGTTCTCACACCTCTCCGTGAAGTTATTGAACATGGCTGAACGCTTCCTGAGAAGCCGGGAGCTACCTGGGTACAGGTTGTGGATAGTGGAATGCTCCCCGGCACCACACAGGCTGTTGCATGGAGCCCCAATCTGTGTGGCGTTCATTGCTTTTTACGAGAAGCTGCGAGCTACCGGGCGCGTCCACAGGTTGCGGATAGCTCCATACGAAGTGGCTGCAACGGCAGTCGCCGACAATCAGCGGTATCGAGCGCAGAGGCTCAGTGAGAGGTCGGGTGGCACCGGTTCTTGCACAAGTACTTAGTGCCTATGATGCTCTATATGACAAAGCGAGTTATTGGCGCCTTTAAATATTCAATGGCCACCCTGTTCCTGCGGCGATCGGTCCTTTGGACTGGAACGAGCTTACTCGCCAACAGGAGCTTGACGAGAATCGCCACCTCCACAAAAAAATGTGGATACAACAACAACGACAGTGAAATGCTCCATACAGAGAAGCTGTAACGACGGTATAGAGTCTCAGTGAGAGGCTGGGCGGTTCTGGCTCATGCTTAAATACTCAGTCCATATGATACCATTCATCATCCCTACAGAAGCTTGACAAGAATTGCTACCCCCAAATGCAAATATGGGGTTACAACAGCAACAAAAATAGTACAAATTTTTTTAGCACCGCCCAAATTTGTTATGAAAATTTCCATTTCTTTATATAATTGCATGTTTTTACAACATACTTACGAACGTTCAAAGCCCTGATATTGCATGAAACTGAGAAAATGTTCCAAATTTGGTAACTACTAAATTTCCAATGAACATTCCATTAAGGAACAGGGGATACTTCTCTCATATCTATGAGTGCAGTCCGATAAATTTTTAAGCTCATTGATAAGGGGTCCCGTTTTTTATGCCAGGTCCGAACGGGGTGCCGCATAGTGACACCACTGGGTAGAAAAGTTTTAACATGCCAGGATACATCATGTAGCCAACATTGGTAAGGGGATAACCGCCGCTGAAAATGTTTATGATGATTACGCTAGAATTTGATTTTCGAAAACTGCTAGGTGAGAGTTTTTGTACCTTTTCTGATTTCAGATATATGGGATTTGAATTAAGTATTCTACGATACTATCTCAAAAATTCAAATTGGAGGATTTGCTTATATGTGAGGTATATCTATTTACAAAACTATGAGGGCCGCATATGCTATGGTTATAGGAAGGCATAACTGTAAATGCTTAACTTCCAAGAAATTTGATGCTAGGATTGGGTCTTTCAGATACTCAAGGAGTCAAATCGAAGCTCTATTTTTTGTGGAGGCTTTGTCTAGTTGTAGAGACTACAGAGACTATATATGTATTACGAAAAATATTTTGAGCGAGTATGATCTCTCATAATCGCACTGGCAGCGCGGTCGAATTGTGATACCACCACGAGATGCCTGGTGGTATCACAATGGACTAAGTGAGTATGTTTCTCCTTCATTCTCATATATGCAAGAGCTCGGAGAGGTTTTCGGCATTTCAACCAAAATGATAATTCAATGATGATAATATGGGAAAGGTAATTAAGGGTAGAAAACGAAATAGTTGACCAATTTTGGAGCCAAGTGTTTAGGTGGGCCATTGCACCCTTAAACACCCTCAAACGAGAATTATTTACCGAACATGGCAATATGGGGTTCAAATGAAAGATACTTCAGACTGGAACATGAATTCGACACATACACACTTTGTACGAAATATTTGAAAGGCCATTCCATCCCCAAACCGTACTTATTTATCGACTATGCCAATACCAGGCTCAAATGAAAGATATTAGAGAAAGGGAGTAGGCTCAGCGCAGCTGCCCGGCTCAGCTAGCATATACATACATACATTAAGATTGGCGAACATTGTCAAAAATCTAAAGGCAAAGTTGTATAATTTTTTTGGAAATATAAATTTAATACCTATGTATGATTAATAATTGATAACTAAACAAAGAAAACTTTTATAGCGTATCAGTTGAAAGAAACAATAAGTAATAAAGGTACAAAGATAAGAAGAACAACTAAAGAGGTGCTAGCCGGACCGGCCGACCTCATGGACTATGCTTAAAATCTAACTAATGAACTGACGGGCATATGTGTATTTTGTATACAATTTCAAATTTTTGCTAAATCAGGAACTATTAAAGAGGCCGTAGAAGACTAATCAGTTTATCTGCGAGCTAACTCACGTTATAGACCCATTTGGGAATTACAAAGTTGCAAAATTTCGGCCAAAACGGTTAACGATTGCGGCTTCTACGAGCTTAAGAAGTCAAATCAGGCGATCTTTTATATAAGAGCTACATCAGAATATACATCGGTTTGGTTTGAACTTAGCACGGTTGTTGGAAGTTATAACAAAACACTCTGTGCAAAATTTCAGTTAAATTGGTTTACGGATTTATTGAGGGGCTATATCTATGTATAAACCCATCCGAAGGCATTTGATTTGCCTGTTAGAGGGCAGGGCTTAATTATTTAAAATAATTAAGCAATGTTTCAAGGGTAAAAACCTATTGCACATGCCAAATCTCAACCCAATCGTAAAAAAAGTGAGGCTTCTAGGTGCTCATGAAGTCAAAACCGGAAATCGGGTTATAAGAAAGCTATATCAATTTATTGACCTATTCTGGTGGAATTTGGAATGGATGTTGGAGGGTATAATCGTACGCCACATACAAATTTTCATCCAAATTTTAAGGCCCTAGAAGTCTAGGCGAAGAACTGCTTAATATGGAAGATATATTCAAATATGAAACGATATGACCCATTTGATATGTATGTGTAAATTTATGCAAATGAATATCCTTATCGATGCTAGATAGACTAAGAACGTCAGGACAATCGAGAATGCATGTACACTGTGGGGTCGCATTTCAATATTTCGACGCGCTACAAGGGGAATGACTTAATTAGTTCAGCCCCCCATCTTATGGCGGTGGGTAAAAAAACTTCCTTCGTTTGAGTTCTCGTAAACCATGCAGTTATTTAAAGAACAAAGATGGGATTAACGTAAATTCATATGATAAAAATATTCTATGGTTAACATGTACCTACCTATAGGTTAGTCGATGCCACTATGGACATACACCTAAGCCAGTCAATCCCATGGCAGCTGGTTCTAAGTACTGGATTGACCCGATGGAATCATTATAGACAAGGGCTGCCGCCTCAGTGTACAACACACTGCTACAACAACAACAACCTAAGCAAACAACCTAAGTCATCTGTAAAAGTAATCTCGACAAAGAAAATCGAAATTAGAAATTCCGTGCTACTTACAAAATCCCTAATTGTTGCCCATGTCATGCCCCAAGTTGGTTAATATCTGGTATTTCGGCTTTCGTGGCTAACAGCTGGGGACACAATACCAGATATGTTCGTACTAATAAGACGTGCATTACAATGAATTTGATTTTGCAAAAAAGGTTTTTTACTTTCTTTAAAGTTGACGGAGAAGCAAAAATGTTACTTAGGTACTTACATGGTATTTTTGTTGTTTACTAGAATATCTCAAAGTTGGTTTTGCTGTGTTGAAGTAGAGGTTTTTGAGAATAATTATATTTTGTTTATTTTCATTTTGATTAACGTAATATAAGGAAGCCAACAAGGCCCATTATTAACTATTTCAAACATTACACAAAAAGGATTTAAAAACGGCAATTTAAATAAACATTTTTTTAACTCTTTGTTACATTTTCTCACTTTCCAGCCCTTTTCACTGTGCTAAAATGGTATCTTTACTGAAAAATTGCACAACTGCACAGCTTTACAATTTACTTTTTTTTGTAGGCCTGTGATTTTTGCTACTTTGCTTTCTTTATACATTGCTTATGGCTTAGATAAAACACTTGATTCTATTAACGCCCGAACGTATGGAAGATACTTTGTTTTTCACTTAAATTGTTTATTAAATATTACTTTATTTACTATTATTAACAAATATATTGTGATTTTACTGTTACAAAGTTAACCGCCAATAAAGCGTCACTGAGTTGTATTTTTTTTTTTGTTGTTAAATCACCTGATCAGCGTACCTACCTAAATATAGTCGTGGGTGTCAACAACTGGTTTTAATGGGCGCGTACATACGTTGGGAATGGAAAATCACAAATAATGGCTGGTATCAAGGTGAAACAATTTAAGGTGGTCTCATTTGTACCACAACCACAAATCGAATGATGCATTCCGCTATCTTGCCATCAAGCTGATCGACGTTTTGCCAACACCTGTGCGAAAATGATCAAAGAATATGCGTGAAAGAAGATAACAACAATGAGAATGCAAATGAAAATCTGCCATCTCAATATCGTCATACCTGGACGGATGTTAACAGCTGTTTGCGTGAGACCACCTTTTTCAATCCCCCTTGGGCTGGTACTATGTTCGTTTTTCACCGTTCAAAATCTATAGTTTTCGCGATTACCTTTTTGAAACACTACAAAAATCTCAATGATAAAATAAAGATTTTATTTAAATTTTACCACAAGTTATGTCGGAATGTCCTACTGAATTAAATGCATTATCTATAAAAAGTAATCACCGAAAAATATTGCTAAAAGCGAATATAGTACCAGCCTTAAATCCCATGGCTCAATAATTAAGGTGGATTTAAAACATCCACAAATTCACTTGATTTGAGATAATCTCCAAAACACATTTCAAGTACGATTTATGCGATGTTTATATGTCAACCGTGACGTTTTTAACAGCGTTTTTAACATGATTACCATTTTTATTGTGTTCAGCATATACCAGGATTCACTGAATAAGGTTAAGCCAAGCGATCAGCCGATATACTTTTTTTTTAATATTTGGCAGTACTTGGCATTGAGGATGTCAACTTGTTCTCTTTTTATATTCATTCTTTGTTTACGTTTTCTCCTATATGATGACATTTTCAATCGTCAGATTTGACATCCTTAATGATGTTTATGGGGCCTATCCACTTTGTGTTTTTGCATGTGACTAACCTTCTATTAGTGAATCCTGAGCATATACATTGCGGTCAGTAATTAAGTTTGTGAAACTATTTTATTAAATTACTTCTAAATTTTATAACTTCAATAAGAAACTGTCAGATGTTAAGAAAAAGTGCTGCCCAAAATTCCCAATAATAACCGGTATTCAATGCAAACGTAGTGCTGCATTTGAATTTGGAAGTACATTTGCTGCAAATCTTCTGAAATAAGTAGATTTGCTCACGTTGAAAATGTATGCTAAACCTCTTTGCAAAACACGAGATTTCTGAAATCTCGTCGCAAATCTAGATTTGCTCCAAGTGGAAACATGGTTTTACATTCTATTCATCAGGATGCACTTATAAGGTAAGATCATGCGAACAGAAATTTTGTAACTAAATTTAGTAAAATAGCTTCACAAATTTACTTTAATACCTGCGTGGGATAACTATGAGCATTACACAGGCTGGAACTTTGAGCTGTGTGGGGTTATTTCGTTATCACGAGAAACTTGGCTGGAAGCTACAAGGCCTGTGCACAGGTTGCGGACATTAAAATGCTCCATACGCAGTAGCTGCAACTGCAGTAGGGGGCAATCAGCTGTATCGAGTGGAGAGTCTCAGTGAGACGCCGGGTGGTACCGGCTCTTGCATAAATACTGAGTGCCTATAATGCTCGATACCACAAGGTGAGTTATTGGCGCCTTTTAATAACCAATGGCCACCCTGTTCCCGCGGCGATCGATCCTTTGGAACGGAACGAGCATACTCACCCACAGGAGCTTGACGGAGATCGCCACCTTAACATGAAAATTTAGCTACAACAACTACTTTTCCTCCTATTTTTCTCTTACGTATTGCCGACGTTTTTTTTATATTTTATATAGAGTTTGAAAGGATGCACTTATAAGGTGAGGTCATGCGAACAGTTAAGTACAATTTTTTTTATTTTTGTTTTGATTTTGTAGTAAATCTCAACGTCAAAGGATTGATACACACAGCTGTGATTTTTTTAAACTCTTACAAAGATGTTCTATTTGATCCGATATTCCACACATAAGCAACAAAACAGTGTTATAATGATGAAAATACAATTTTTAAACACATTTGAAGAATATAAGTTGTAAACAAAGTTTATTTCTAAAACCACTTTTACATCTCAATTAACGGCATTTGCCACCCAAGGTAGTTTCGTTGGGGGTATATTGTTGTTGTTGTACTAATGCCGCTACCTCTTAATTGTACCATAAGAGTTTGACAGCATTCCGCTCGGAACGCTGAACAGAATACCCTGCTTAACTAATACACCTTACGTTTATACATTTACACGTGTGTATATCCCATAGAGTCAGACGAAATGAACGAGAAACGTGTTTTCATTAGGTAGTTCTTCACAGATTGCTGTGCAACCTTTCAATAGTTCGACTCAAACTTAAAAGCTTTAATAACAGTGATTTGAAAAAAGTCTATGTACAAGTGATTAACAAAATTAACAAAATAATATTACGAACTTTATCAAAAACAGTGCATTTGAAATTGAAATCTTATCGGATTATCGCTTTGAAATACAAATATAAAAGAAAGCAAGAAAATAATAGTTTATTAGCAATAGATCTGAGGTGTCTTAATGGTAACAGGTAGGTACCATCATTGCATTACAATTTACTTAACTTGCTTAAGATCAGGATGGTGCAGCATACTGAGCTCATAACTCTCCAGTTTAGATGATACCTTTTTCCAATATCGACAATGTATGCAACACAAGACTCTTTCTCTCCTTGACATATAGAGCATCATGGGGATTCAGTATTTGTGGAAGAGCCGGTGCCACACGAACTCTCGCTGAGACTCTCCGCTCGATACCACTGATTGTCCGCGACTGCCCATGTAGTTGCTCCGTTTGGAGCATTCCCCTATCCACAACCTGTGGACGCGCCCGATAGCAGCTAAGCTTCTCATGACAGCAAAGAACACCACCCAGATCGTACCTTAAGTTCCAGCTTGTGTAGTGCACGCAGCTATCCCGTGTACATAGTATTGGAATATGAAATATATAGCTTATTACCTGATTTGCTTTAGCATTTTGGGTATCAAGAAATATGTAATATATAGCTATCCAACACAAAGTAGCGCCTCAATAACTGAGTTGGTAATGAGCATTAATTACTAGTGTGGGTGTTGTGGGATCGATTTCCACTAGAGCTTTTGTTCTATCGCTACTGTGATAAGAATGGGAAAAATATTTTGAACCTGAGTTCAGATTGCCATTAAAATTACATTAGCTTACCTTGCAGATCATTCTTTCTTTTACGACTTATTGGCAATTATGTTTGCATGAAATGTTGTTATGTTTTATTTTTCCTAATTTTAGCACTTTGATCTATAGACAGCTACAATAAGTTAAATTTGCCTGGGATTTGCAAGAAATTTGATATAACGTGATATCAAAAGTGATAACCACCCAGAATTTTAAAATCAAATTATCCATATATGAACCGATATAGCCCTTATGAGTGTTCCGACGATATCAGACAATAAAAATTTCTGTCCAACGTCCTTGTATATAGCATTATATATTTGAACGCTATCGTGATATCCATTATGAGAAAGTCCGGTGTGATGACACAGAAATTTTTTCTAATATTAAAGTTGATTTTCTATGCTTTTTTAAGCTGTATTACTTTTTAAACAAAAAACTAAGAAATGTTATCGTCCATATTTAAGTTTCCTTACTCTGCACCAGTGCTATTGGAATAGCTACACAAGTGTATGCCATTGTCTTTTATTTTATTTTTTTTTAAATCAAGGAATTCTGTACAAAATAAATCGATTCCAAAAATCCATTATACCATCAGACAAGAAAATCAAAGAGTACAACGAATGCAAATCATATGTCAGAGTATATTATCCATGTGGAAAACCATCTAGATATTTTATCAAGGGAGATGATATAATTTAAATGTCATCATGATGACATTATAATTTTCTTTGCTATATTTCTTATGCTGTGTTTTTTTGTCACTGTCCTATTTCTTAGTATGCCGTACTCTATCCATTTGAATGACCATTTTATAGTTGTTAGGGACGAGGGTGCTTGTGAAATGGGTTTTTTTTATATTAAGGTGGAAAGAATTTTTGTGTAAAGTAAACATTTGTAAAGATCCAGGACTCTGCGAATAAGATGGGCTGCGTCCACAGGGATCTGGGTCTGAGTCGAGTGGGTCAGGCTGGCAGTTAAACAGGTGACGTGTGTCGTGTGGCCCCTGATCACAATCGGGACATACATCTTGCACGTCGGCATCAATTCTTGGTTTGTAGGATTTGAGGCTGGGGGTGGAATGGAGGATAGGTAGAGGTTAAACAATGCCGGAAATATCACCCCACCTTGGAGAACTCCCTGTTTCACTTTACGGTGCTTTCAATTCTTTGCGTCCCTGCGTTTCAGGCCTGGCTGGAGGGACGTGTTGGCGATGTTCTCAAATAGATTGGCATGGCTGACCGTGCCACGACGACCGTCCTATCACAAGGCCTGGGCTGGTTGAAACCACGGCAAATGTGTGCGGTTGTGAAATGTACTATGCATTCTTCGAAATCCATGCTGATGCCCGGCGAATGGAAATTCTCCTACGATGCTCGGAAGCAGTAGTGCCTCAAGCGTATTGGCTACTGGTGAGAGAAGGGACATCGGTCTTTACGACTCCCCCAAACTCGGTTCCTTTCCTTGGGATAACTCTGCCCATCTTCCAGAAATCAGGAACTATAAGAGTGTTCAAAGATAGTTTGAGGACGGTAGTAAGGTACTCAACTCTTGGTAGATACAGATTCTTGAGCATCAGTGTAGAGATTTCGTCAGATTACTTGGATAACTTGGCATAACGGATGATATTCCTAACTTCGCCCATGGTAAATTGTGATGCCTGTCCATCGGTTCGGAGACCACGAATACGACGAATGGCTGTCCTCCTAGCCGCGTCACTTTCAGGATGCACAATAAATTGACGGATGAACAACCTGGCGCTTCTCTTCGGATTAGTCACAGTTACGTCATCAAAAGTGGCTGAGGTTCTGTCATCCCGTCTACCGGAGCTTGTTTAAACCGGTAATTCCGCTTATGTTCGTTGACTACCCTGTTTATTTCCAGATTCAGCTCGCTGAGTAGCAATTTATGTCGGGCTTGTAAACTTGACCATTAACTGGTCACAGTTACCAATCGGCGGTATGTACATGTTGTATGGCTCTATCTCATCAGTACCGGACCTGACTGCTATCCTCATGTTTCCATGTTGGGGTCACCAGCGTCAGGCGCAGGCGAGATGGGATTATACTGCACGGAATGGTGTATCACGAAGGCCAATCTTCCACCTCCATTCCTTAAGCGATCCTTACGTAGCAACACCTGATATGCGTAACAATAGTGCAAGCAGGTGTTGGTCAGCTTTGCCTCCTTCATCGCTGCAACCAATATGTTCTTCCGATTCAAAAAAACCACTAACTCGTCGATCTTCATTATCTCGTCGACTGTTGCAATTCAATTGCTATTTTTCTCGCACTGTCCTGGCAATATTGGGGCTTGGATGCTGCTATTGCGTATATTGCCGCACGGAAGAGGTTGGCGGGGGGTCACATAATCCGACGACGAGGACACAGACCCGGAATGGGATAGCTGCGAGCATCACACATGCTGGAACATTGAGGACCGATTTGTGTGGTGTTCATTGCGGCCACGAGAAGCTTAGCTGCGAGCTACAGGGCGCGTCCACAGGTTGCGGATAGTGAAAAGCTCCATACGGAGTAGCTGCAACGGCAGTCGCGGACAATCAGCGGAGAGTCTCAATGAGAGGTCGGGCGGCACTGGCTCTTGCACAAATGCCTATGATGTTCGATATGACAAGGCGAGTTATTGGCGCCTTTAAATAACCAAAGGCCACCCTATTTCCGCGGCGACCGGTCCTTTGTACCGGAACGAGCTTGCACACCTTGACGAGGATGGCCCTCTCCACCTGAAAATGAGGCTATAACAACAACGAGGACGCAGACGGCGACGACGACAATGCTAATGACCCACTGCTGTCTATGTTCGCACGCACCGTAGTGACGTAAAGTTAGATCAGGTCGGTAATGTATCCATTCCACGCACCGATTACACCTCACCGACACCGACCGATGATGGAGGCGGTTCTAGCAAACCGAACAGAACCAGTGTCCGGGGTTTTTCTCAATCCCGGCACAGACCAGAAGCGTGCGGAGAAGGCACTGCGGGATATGCCTCTCCCATGACGAAAAAGTACGAACACGTACACTGAGGCGGCAGCCCTTGCCGATGATAATTCCATCGGGTCAATCTGGTGCGTACAAACGGCTGCCATGGGATTGGGTGCTATCAGATGACATATCTTTGTTATATGACAATTCAAATTTAGCAACAGCTGTAATCTAAAGGGTGTCATTAGTGACACCAAGTGTTTCGGGATAGGTTGTGGTCGGAATCAGAACGCCATCAACTATCACATTTAGCAGCCTTCATTCTTTCACTGTAGCCAGCAATGTGGCCAAAAAGTGGGTGGCTGATTACTGGCAGCGAAATAATCGGCTAGATCGGCAAGGTAGGCCTGGCACAGGATAACTACAGGAGCTCCACACAGGCTGGAACATTGAGCTCCGATATATGAGATGTTCATCGTTTTCATGAGAAGCTTAGCTAAAAGCCATTTACAGGTTGCGGATAGTGGAATTCTGCGTACAGAGTAGCTGCAACTACGGTCGCGGAACGGCAGCGGTATTGAGTGGAGAGTCTTGGTGAGAGGCAGAGTGGCAACGGGTATTGCTTAAGTACCTGTTCCTGTTTGTTTGCTTACTAAGTTCCTGTAATACTTGGAGGCCACCGTAGCGCAGAGGCTGGCAAGTCCGTCTATGACGCTAAACGTCTGGGTTTGAATCCTGGCGAAAAAAACACAACACATTTTCAGTGGCGGTTATTACTTTCTAATGCTAGCGATATTTGTGAAGTAGTATACTGTGCATCGGGGTCATGTAAAAACTCTGTATGCTGTAAAAAGGAGGTATTTTATCATTGAGCTTCAACTTAAATCGGATAGCATCTAGTGATATGTAAGAAGTTTGCCCCTGTCCCTTAATGCTCAAAGGCACATTTGCATTAACATAAACTTGGAATTTTTCACCTCGTCCTCTTGAAATGGTTCCACAGTTTCAATATATATAAAAATCTTTATAAAGTCGTTGAATGTTAGGACATTGACTATAAATAGTTATATCACCAATCATCCTCCGATGTGATTCTTGAGTCCATTATTGTTTTTCATTAAAATATTCCCTACCCTAACTTAATATATTGCAGTTTACCATAATTCGGTTTTACTATGCCATCATAGTGGATACATATTCTGGGCAATGGTTTAGATTTTATTATGCCAAAAATGCAACAACAACTAAATCAAATGCGATATCAAACGCCCACACTCATTCCTTCGGGGCGAAAAACTCTTTTTGCATTTTGCTGCCACAAAACGAATATTGGAAGACGAACAAACCCATCTGCCCAGACTTGCTCAAGGAGAGGCTAAGAAATATTTTTTTGTTTATTTTATATTGAAATCTGTTTAATATATACATAACCTCGTGCATTTGACTTGAGTTTTATGGACATTGGATATAAGGCCATTAGCAAGTGTGTTGAATACTTTGAGGATTGTGTGGGTGATTTGGGGCGACACTGGCTACATGGTTCCTAATGTATGGGTATAATAAGAACATTTTGGTCTTTTGCCAGTTTCCGGTTTTTAGTCTGTTGCATTTTTTGTGATAGTACAAGCGAATAAAAAAAAACTTGCCACATTGGCGTTAAACATTTAAGGCTTTTGGCTAGAATCTAGTGCTACATATAAGGTAAATGGTTATAGTCACTTGATAAAATGTTAGGTATTAATAGCTGACGCGTTGACCTACTATTTACAAAAAAGTGCCAATGGGCAAAAATGTGCTGAAGAAAAAAAAAAAAAAAATAAAATAATATTGAAAAAATTGCAACTTGTTAAAAGTAAGGGAAATAAGTAATAAGTTAAGAAAAAATAAAAAAAAAAAATATATTGGGTTGCCCAAAAAGTAATTGCGGATTTTTTAAAAGAAAGTAAATGCATTTTTAATAAAACTTAGAATGAACTTTAATCAAATATACTTTTTTTACACTTTTTTTCTAAAGCAAGCTAAAAGTAACAGCTGATAACTGACAGAAGAAAGAATGCAATTACAGAGTCACAAGCTGTGAAAAAATTTTTTAACGCCGACTATATGAAAAATCCGCATTTACTTTTTGGGCAACTCAATATATGATAATGGTACACTAGCTGACCCTGGCACGCTCCGCGACGGAAATAGTATATCGCTTGACTAACAGTTTAACAATATAAGTACCTTTGTTTGAATCCCATATGATCTTTATTGGTCTACGAATTTAAGTTTGGATGTAAGGTGTACTCCATTCTTAAAATACTTTATTTCAGCCCGATATTCTCATCATATCTGATTTAGAGGTGTTTTCGGGGTGAGGTGGTCCCCCAGGCACTTGGCCCTGAAAAATATCAGCATCGTGCTCTTCTCTTAAGAGGAGTTTACAGGATGAGGCGTCCCCCAAACACTTGGTCCCAAATTTGGTTATCGAATTCGTTTTCTAATCTCAAATACCTTTCATTTGAGCCACATATTGGCATGGTCGAAAATTTTTTTCCCTTTGGGGGTGTTTTGGGAAAGGGGTGATGCCCTTAATACGTGGTCCTACATTTGGATATCAAATTCGTATTCTACTCCCAAATACCTTTATTTGAGCCCCATATTGCGATGGTTAGTAAAAAATTGCTGTTTGTTGGGTATTTTAGAAAAGGGGTAGACCTCTAGAAAATTGGTCCCGAAAGTGGGTATCAATTCTTGCTCTACCCCCCAATACCTTTCATTTAAGCTGCACATTGACATGGTCGATAAATATGACCGATTTAGGGGTGTTTTTGGGGATTGGGGTGGTACCTCAACCAATAAGCCCGGAAAATAAATCAGCAACGTGCTCTATTCTCATATAACTATATATCATTTATTTGTACCCCATATTGCCATAGGCCTCAAAATTGGATGTAAAATTCGTTTTCTAATCTCATTTAAACTCCTTATTGCAAAAGTCAGCAAATACGTCCGTTTTGGGGTATTGGCCCTAAAAACTATAAATATTTAGTTACACTCTCTTTAAGACCCAAATTATCATGGTGAGCAAATACGTCCTTTTTGGGGTTGTTATGGTGGTGGGACGTTCCCTAGACAGTTGACCAACTAACGTCGATATCAGATACGTGGTCTACTCCCAAAAACCTTTAATTTGAGCCCCATATTTCCATAGTCAGCTAACATGACCGGCTTGAGGGTTGTTTTGGGGGATGGGCGGCCACTCAGTAAGTTGGCTTTAAAAATATATATGGGATTCGTGTTCCACTCTAAAACCCCTCTTATTTGAGCCTCATATTGCAATAGTCAGCAAATACTTCCTATTTGGGTGGTGTTGTGGAGGTGGGATGGCCCCATAGACACTTTTCCCGAATATTGATATCAGATTCGTACTTTACTCCCAAAGACCTTTCATTTGAGCCCCATATTGCTATGGTCGTAAATTTGTACCCTTCGGAGATGTTTTCGGGGAGAGGAGGCCCCTTAAACACTTGGTCCCATATTTGGATATCAGATTCGAATTCTATACTTAAATACCTTTTATTTAAGCCCCATATTCCCATGGTCTCTAAATAAGTCCAGTTTGGGGAGTTTTTGGGAAAGGGGTGGACCCCCAGAAACGTGATCCCACATTTGGATATCAGATTCGTATTCTACTCGCAAATACCTTTCATTTTAGTCCCATATTGCCATGGTCGGTAAATATGTCCAATTTAGGGGTGTTTTGGGGCTTGGGGTGGTCCCCCTAACACTTGGTCCGACAATTGGATATCAGATACGTTTTCTTACCCTAAATACCTTTCACTTGAGTCCGATATTGTCGTGATTGTTCTAAATATATGTTTGGTGGGTTTTAGGATGGGGCAGCCCCCCTAGGTACCCCATCCAAAATTTGGATACCAAATTTTTATTTTTAGGGTTCTATATGAGAGCACACAAAATTTCGCTTAAATCGCACCACCCATCTCCGAGATCTGGCGTTTCTGAAAATTAGGGTAAGGGGAGGGTCCGCCCCCCTTCAGATATGAAAAAATGTAGTACCCTATTTTTACCACGGGATCATTATCCATCATCTGTGAAAATTTCAAGAAAATTGGTTCAGCCGTTTCTGAGTCTATAAGGAACACACAAACAAACAAACACAAATTGATTTTTATATATAATGATTAATAAATCTCTTAACAATCGCACTTAGACTTTTTATTATACTTTTTAAAGCTCTGGCTGCCTATTTTTGTAAATAATCTAAAAACTTCAAAATACTTATATTTTGCTGATAGTTTGCTCTGTGCTAATCTTAAATGCTTAAAAAACACTTTTCACAATTTCTACAAAACGATCTAGAGAAATAATATAAAATTTAACAGACTTGCGCCAAGACAAAAAAAAAATGCTAAAAACTACAACGAAGAAAAGTTTCTACTAAAAACTGAAATAAACTACAAGAAACTACAGTATATGCGGGAGGAAACGGAAACCGTACCCTAACAACATTTTGGTGAGTACTCTTGCATGAAAATGACGACGACAGCAACTCGCGTTATGCATTGCCAGCAACAAGGAAATTCCGTACAAAAAACACAACCAGAATTTAAGTCACGAGTGCTAACTGATGTAAGTTGACAGTCATGTTTTTGCACTAAGAGCAGTACAGAAAAAATTGCAGCTAACAAACATACCAATCCCAAGACCACCAATAGCAATAGCAACTACTGGTAGGTACTTTATCGATGGCTTCAAGTATTAAAGTAGCAGCATAAAAAGAAGAAATGAGGGTAAAAAGTGTAGGAGAGCCATTATATGATATTATATTTGCAAAAATAACAATAAAAAAAGGACATTGGACATTTTTAAGGCTGCATATATTCTATAACAGTAGACACATAATGTCGACATAGTTCAAAACTTTTAGGTAAAACGGGTTCTTAAATGCAAATTATTTTTTTTTTGTTATTTTTAAGGAATGTTTTTCCAATTTTTATACTTTCCACCACAGGATGGGGGTATACTAATTTCGTCATTCTGTTTGTAACTCCTCGAAATATTCGTTTAAGACCCCATAAAGTATATATTCTTGATCGTCATGACATTTTAAGGCGAACTAGCCATGTCCGTCTGTCCGTCCGCTTGTCCGTCTGTCCGTCCGTCTGTCCGTCCGTCCATCTGTCCGTACGTCTGTCCGTCCGTCTGTCCGTCCGTCTGTCCGTCCGTCCGTACGGCTGTCTGTCGAAAGCACTCTAACTTTCGAACGAGTAAAGCTAGCCACTTGAAATTTTGCACAAATACTTTTTATTAGTCTAGGTCGGTTGGGATTGTAAATGGGCTATAACGGACCACGTTTTGATATAGCTGCCATATAAACTGATACGGGATCTTGACTTCTTGAGCCGCTAGAGGGCACAATTCTTATCCGATTTGGCTGAAATTTTGCATGAGGTGCTTTGTTATGACTTCCAACAACTGTGTTAGGAATAGTTCAAATCGGTCCATTCCCGGATATAGCTGCCATAAAAACCGATTTGGGGTCTTGAATTCTTGAGCCACTAGGGGACGCAATTATTATCCGATTTGGCTGAAATTTTGCATGAGGTGTTTTGTTATGACTTTTAACAACTGTGCTGAGTATGGTTGAAATCGGTCCATAAACTGATACAGTTGTCACATAAACCCATCTGGGGTCTTGACTTCCTGAGCGTCTAGAGTGCTCAATTCTTATCCAATTTAGAAACTTTGCACGAAGTGTTTTATTATGACTTATAACAACTGTGCTAAGTATGGATCAAATCGGTCCATAACCCGGTGTAGCTGCCATGTAAACCGATCTGGGGTTTTGATTTCTTGAGCAACTAGAGGGCGCAATTCTTATCCGATTTTGTACATGATGTTCTGTTACAACTTCCAAAAACTGTGCCAAGTACGGTCCAAATCGGTCTTTAACCTGATGCTGTTCCCATGTATATAGATCTCTTGATTATACTTGTTCGGTTTCTAGAAGCTTTCATTGTTGTCTGGTTTGGCAGAAATTTGGTACGTAGAGTAAAATTATGTCTTTCAACTAAATTTATTTTGTATCAATTTTACGCAGAATCCACGGTGGTGGGTTTCAAAGATTCAGCCTGGACGAACTAAGCACGTTTATACTTGTTGATTTTGAAAACAAGTTCTTTACTATCTTATTAAAGGTTTACCTACTTAAGGTGTGCTGCAAATGCATTTCATTGCTATTGGTCAGGCACCTTCTTGTGGCAAAACGAAAAGGCTAACTTTTGTGGTTGCTAAGTTTGTGACCCACTGACACAAATATATGGGTCTTGTAGTCCAACACCATGGGGGTGTCATTCCATTCATATTCATTTCCTTTAACCATAAAGTCTTGCAAAAAATGGTGTGTGAGTGTGTATGTGTGTTTTTTGTTTCCTACACTTCTGCTAGAAGCATGAGCTCCAACAAAAAAAAAAAAAAAAAATAATTGTCTATACTCCCCTATGTGTGAAACAAACAACATGACCTACAATTTGATTGAGTGAATTGAACAATCGAAGCTCCAACAGTGTGAGAATGTGAGTGATGGTGGTTTTGAATAAATGTGTCAATAAATTTGAAAGCCACTTCCGGTTCCGTTTCCGCTTTCACATACCAACAAAACAAGCAAAAAACAGTATGTCCGTAGACATAGCGCCTATCTACTTTCCTTTCATTTATTGATTTAATGACCACAAATTTTGTTTAATTTCATTGCTCATGCAGACAAACAGTCACACACACATGCGCACATACATATAGCGTACATACATTTCCTGACTTGGTTTAACCTTTGGCAATGTTTACCGTCTGTGGTCCTAGTTATGGCGGAAAGGAGCAATAAGGGGGAGGTAAAATGCTTTGTGTGTTGGGTATGTTTCACGTATTGTAAACATATCGTAAAATGTCCTTACAAGCTGTTGCAAGAATATATGTATATGAATGGTTATGCACACACACACACACACACACATCTGAGCGAGTGAAAATGTTCATTCATACATAGAAAAGCTTTCTTTCTCATTCCCATGGCGTTATCGTGTTTTTAAATAATTGTGTCTGTACAAATGATTGTTGATCATCAAAATGCTAACCAAATGACCCTTTGATGTGCACTCAGCGTCATTGCTGACAAATTTGTGTAACACATGTTGGAAATTTGTTAGCTACGTTGTTAATATGGTTGGCCCAAACTGCTGCATTAGCAGATATTGTTAGCGTTTTGATATTATTTGCCGTTTGTTGCAAGAGCTACTTATACAAAGTCTTAATGCTTGTGACATGTTTAGTGTCGGTTGGAAGTGTTGTGAGAACGTAGTTGATTTACAAATTTATTGCTAAAGTAATATTCCTATTAAATACTATGAAAAATATTTCACGGAAAGTTTTAAGTTAAAAATTTAATTGCAAATAAAAAATCAATTATTGTATTAACTGATTCATTAATTTTTTAATTGAGTTGAAATGTTTTCAGTAAAAATTTAATTGAAAATTTCACCACTTTTAGAAAGAATAACCATAAGTACAAAGGCATTGAGTTCGAACAACATATTGGATTTGGACTAAACTCGGAGTGGACACTGAGGGGTCTTATACATTCTCTATTCAAGACCGTAAAACGGGACTATGTCGTTTATGGAAGCTATATACAAATATAGTATAATCTTCACTATATTCGGGAAGTATGTGTAAGGGTCTAATATAAATTATAATACCATTGTATCAGTGAAATCGGAAACAATATACTCACTGTGCAAATACGTCTTTTATAGGCCCATTTATAACCAACAACCTAAATTGGCAGACCTGCAGCTATATGCAAATATAGTTCGATCCCGACTATTATCATAAGGGATGTGGATGAGTCTAACACAACAAATTGTACTAAATTTCAGCAAAATCGAGGAATAAATGCGCCTTTTATGGGCCCAAGACCTTTAATAAGGAGATCGGTATGTATGGCAGCTACATACATAAAGGGTGATTTTTTAAGAGCTATAGGAAAGAGTTAAAAAAAAACATAAAATTCAGAAAAATGCCTGAAATCTTTATTTGAATCGATAGTACTGTTCATATAGTTCAATGTGTGACGTTTATTTCAGGCAAATATTGACTAGTACTAAGCCTCAAATGGTCCATTCCCGCTTAATCCAATTTTGGCATAGTCTTTCCAACATTTCGGCCAGTATCTTACGAATAAATGCTTCAATGTTATCTTCCAATGCGTCAATTGAAGCGGGCAGGTCTGTATAGACATGAGCTTTAACATGACCCCACAAAAAATAGTCTAAAGGCGTTAAATCACACTAGGCGGCCAATTGACCGGTCCCGAATGTGAAATAAAATGTTCACGCCTCTCAATAAGTCCATTGTTACGCGTAATGTGTGGCATGTGGCATTATTCAACCCACATGTCATGCAAGTCAATCTCTTGCATTTTTGAAAAAAAAGTTGGATATCATCCCACGGCAGCGCTCCCCACTTACAGTTACGTTACAATTCGCATCGTCTTTGAAAAAGTACGGCCCAATGATGCCACCAGCCCATAAAGCGTACCAAACTGTGACTTTTTCTGGATGAATTGGCAGCTATTGCAATGCTTCTGGCTGATCTTCACTCCAAAATAGACAATTCTTCTTATTTACGTACCCATTCAGCAAAAAATGAGAAAAAATGAGCAAAAGTGAGCCCCCGATGAACTTTCTTAACAGAGCACGCATTTTCGTTTGTTAGACGATTCATGGTTTAATTATAGACCAAACTGAAGATGTTTGATAGTGAAACAAAATACGAAAAGTGCATGAGCTGTTTAAACCAGTGTTGCCAAAAAGATAATAGCTAAAAAAATCACCCTTTATATAAAAATGTAGTCTGATCTAAACTATACTCAGTAAGAATGGCAATGGGCCTAACACAGCTCGTTGTACTGAAATTCCGCGTTATCTGGTAATAAATGCGCCTTTTATGGCATCTAGACCTCAAAACGGGAGATCGGTGTATATGACAGCTATTTTCAAATACAGACCAATCTGAATCGTAATGGTTATGGATATCGAAACCGAAGACGATTACCGTTGTGATACATGTGACATATATATCAGCTATGGCTGAACCGATTTATTAGAATTTTTATATTGTACATTGATAGTAACACAAAACCGGAAATCAGGTATTAAAATTTTGAGTCAAGTACCTAGGGGGAACGCCCCAAAACCCCACAAACAGACTAATAGGTAAAATATGGGATCTAGGTTAGCTTGAAAATAGGGTGCGGATATCAATCCGCCCCATGTCACTATAAACACACACCAAAGACAGTAATCGGCTTGTTGTGCGCTCTATAAACTAACCTCGTATGTGCAGGCTACTGCTGCACATCGATGCGTGTGTCAAGGAACAAATAGAGGACCAACCGCTTTGGTTGATGGTTTGGGAAGAACTCATTTTATTTTTAAATTAATCTTAAGTCTAAACCTAAACCTAAACTAAACATTAACGGTCACAGGAAGCGAGAATAGAATATTCAATTATCGGGATTACTAGATTATAAACTAGATTATTTTACGACTAGTTGTAGGTATACATAACACAAAATGTTGCAACTCCTAATTGGCGAAAAGAAATGCACTGCCCACACGTGAACTTCGCGTACAATCCATACAGGACTGTGGACCGAAAAAAAAAAATTAGGAATCCACATCTAGTTACAAAATCCTTAATTGTTTTCCATACCACTCCTCTAAATTGGTTCATGTCTGGTAAAATGGGTCCTAAATGAAAGGTATTTAGGAGCAGAACACGATTCTTATATAGATATGTGTATCAAGTGTAAGGGCCCCTTCCCTATCCCAAAGCTTTCTAGAGGCTCAATAACTCATATAAGGCGAGTCGCGCATAAAAAAAGTTCGAGTATATCCGAATGGTTAAAAAAATTTTTAGGCTATGAAAAAGTATTACATCAGTCGCGGGGTATTAAGATACTCTTCTGATGGAAAAAGTACTGACTTATACATCACTGGTTCTAACTATTACTAAATTTCCCATGAACATTACATAAAGGAACAGGGGATACTTCTCTCATATCAATGAGTACAGTCCGATTAAAGTTGAAGCTTAATGATAAGGGGCCTTTCTTTTAAAGCCGAGTCCGAATGGTGCGCCGCATGCGACACCCCTTTGGAGAGAAGACTTTATATGGCATAGTACCTCACAAAAGTAGTCAGCATCAGGAGGGGAAAACCACCGTTGACATTTTTTTCTGATGGTCTCGCCGAGATTCGAACCCACGCGTTCATTGTCCATGTGCAAAATTTCGAGCGGCTAGCTTTACACGTTCGACCGCTATCGTGATTTCCACAGACGAACGGACATGGTTGGATCGACTTAGAATGTTAAGACGATCAAGAATATATATACTTTTTGGGGTCGCCGATCAATATTCCGAGATGTTACAAACGGAACGACTAGATTGGTACAACCCCATCCTATCGAGGTTGGTATAATAAAAACTACTGGAGAATGGATTGAAAATGTGTAAAAATTTAAAGTTTTGGAATTTCAATGCAAAAGGCAATATGGCACTTCAGTAAAAGGTACTCAAAAGTGATAACAAATTCAAGTCACTGCCTAATCATGTATAAATATTCTCACACCCTTTGAATGTGTAATCAGCTTTCTATTTATTTTTATCCGATTTCATTGAAATGTTTTCTTAAACACATTACAATTCTGATATGGCATTCATATGGTTTCGCATCTTCTTGTTCTTATCATATAATATGTTGTTTCTCCCCTATCATCATGTTACTATCCTCTTAGATGGAAACCCTACTCCAATTTCGTATGATAACCACATAATCAATTTATTGGCAATAATTGTATTACACGATTCGTTACTTGCGTCCTCCAGCACACATCGGTCGATCGGTCTTTTAGTGGGTGGTTGGTTATTCAAACCCAGATGCAATGTAACCTGAAGTCAGCAGTTCCTGTGTTTTTTTTTTCTTTCCTTGACTGTATTCCTAATGCGATTTGTTATACTTGGTGTAATGGTTATACTGTCCGATGTTATTGAATATCCTTTTGTATTACGTTCCACTTGAAGTAACACAAAAGGGAATTGTGGGGGAAAAATATTTGCAGATTTTTCTCCTCCTTGCCACACAATGTTCTTCTATGAACGAGTAGATGTCATGTTATCTTTGAGTTTACTAACTAATATATAAGTTTATCAATGTTTGATAAAATTTTGGGTTTTTTTCTAGGATTGAAGATGGATGGGGTGTTATTTAAATGACAAATGATTGAGTGATAATAAAAATGAATTTTGCTTTTAAAGTTTCATCAAAAGTTACAATAATGTTAAGGACTTTTGTAAACTAATGGTGATTTCGATTGTGAAAAAAAGTGCAGCATTTTTTCGACATGTTGCACTGAGATCGAAATTTTGTGTTCGATTCTCCAAAAAAGTGTAACCCCACCACCGGGTAAATGTTCGTTTGTAATGGTGTTGCCCACTGAAAGTGAAAAAATGCTGCATTTTCTACACCGTGGCTAGGCTAGGATGGAGAATGCCGCACTTTAAATCAGCTGCTATCATCTCATGTGCATGCCACCGTTCAAGCAAATTTTGGTTGAAAAGAAGAAGAAGAAAACAATTTGTAGAATGTTTGGCAAAATATTAAAAAGAAATACATAAAAAAAGGAAAAAGTAATCGCGTTTTATTTAGCTAACGGCATATTAGATGCATTGCTACATTTTACAGCATTATTTGGTTGAAATTACAATATACGGGCATATTAACATGTTCGATTGAAAATGTAAAAAGTGTAAAACTATGAGAGGGATAAGGCAGCATTCCCAAAATGTTGTCCCGTATAAGTGCAACATTAGTGTAACATTTTTTTTCAGAATCGAAATCACCATAAGAAACTTCTGCTTGTAATACAGTAATATAGCTTTGTTAGACAATATTGAAGTTTGCAGACTTGAGTTACTGGGGAAAAGGCTATTGAAAATTGTGAAATATTTAAAGGAATTGTGCAGACAAAACATATAGGATTTTGAAGCGCAATTAGAAATTATTTTTTATACTCGACATATGAAAAATCGATATATTAATTTTCCAATATAGCATACATAGTTTTGATCTTTGTAAAAATCTAAGACTTAACCTTTGAGTCACCTTGGGTTCTAAACATAATATTTTATATACATAGTACCTATGTATATATAGTTTTTGTCTTTGAATTCTAATTAATATATAAACAAGATTTCTGTGATATTACTTAAACCTTAAACCATTTCGTTCTTCACGTTTTTGAGACATCTTTAAATTTATTTAGGATTTACTTAGACATAATTCTAATCTAATAACTCACTCAATTCCCAAAGAAAGAGTTTAAATTATATATGTATAAATTTCATTTATGTACTCAAGCAGACAATGAGTGTGATGGATATATATATATATATATATATACATCTTTGTTCATATACATATATGCATCCCTTATACACATACATCAATGTGCTATATTTGTATTTGACCAAGCAATTTGTTGCTTGTCAAATGCAGTTGACTTTTTGTCCTTTTTCAAAGAAAGACCAACAAAGAAAAAGAAAAATGAAGATTTTCAATCATTTTACTGAGCGTGTGTGTGTGTTTGGATTTGTGTGCGCTGTTCTTTTTCTTTTCGAACGGCAGTGCATCCCTTTCCTAAATGCGGTGTGGTACTTTAGAAGGTCATGTAGTTCTTTTCTATGTTTAAATGTCGTTCGAATGTGGGAAGCATGCAATGGCAAAACACTTTGCCAGTGACGGATAGGAGTTATTCAAGCTGTATGTTAGTCTTTTTGCACAAGATGGTTTGCTATAGCCCACCAAATTTATAGAAAATTTGAGATGATTCCTTTTTTGCTAAAAAGTTCCACAAATCAAAATATGAACTAATACTTTTCACTTGAGGGTATAGAGCCATACTTTAGGAGTTGAAGTCGTTTTCAAATTTGAAACAGAATTTGATAAAACAATGTTGGATTTTGGGCCAAGATTAACCCATTTTAACCTTAAGAGGAGTCAAACGCATATGTAAGAATTTGCAAGCATTTTTGATTGCGCAACTTTCGTTGTAAATTCTTGATTGTTACAGATGTTATGCAAAAGTTGATAAAAATTGTAAAATGTGGTTGCAGAATTTTTTCATGTATTATTTTTTGTGCCATTATTAATTTTTATACTTTTTTTTTAGATGGATATACAATTTACAAGGAGCTACAAGCATTTTTAAGTTAAAAAAAAACAACTAAAATTTTTAATAATTTTGTGAAATCCTCTTCCGTTTGTCGTGAAACTCTAAGCAGATTTAACGATGTCTGTGTGTCTGTCCGTCTACCTATTTGTCAGTTGTAATCAAGTTACACTGAAAAAAAAAGTTGGCCCAAAATTTAAGATTTTTCCTTATTTATAGGATTTAAGCAATGAAAAAAAGCCAAAGAAAAAATTACATTCCTATTTACTAACGGACTTGACCATCCATTTCAAATTTTGATCTCTGATTAATTCTTATTTTACTTCATGGATGACTGACCAATTATTATTTTCGTTGACTTATGGGAGAAGCGGGGGATCCACTGCTGACATCGTAATGGAGGAACTTCTGAATGACACTGTGACAAAATTGTTAAACCTGGGATATTGAAAAAAAAGGGAGCCGAAATTTTCGCGATTGTGAAAAAATCAGACGTGGCAGATACACTAAAGATACTGAATTCTTCAACAAATTCATCCAATTTACGAAGGAAGAAGAATATGATGGGAAACTATCTTATTTGGACTCGGTAGTTTATAGACATGGCAACCAGCTGAAAGTAAATTGGTATCAGAAATCGAAGGCCTCTGGAAGATTGATCAATTTTTACTCCAAGCACTACAAGAGAGTAATAACAAACGCGGCCACGAATTTTATTAGAAGAGTATTTAGCATAAGTGATCCAGACTTTTATCCTGAGAACGAGAGGAAAATAAAGGAAATTCTTAGAGCTAACGACTTCCCCATTTGGACTATTAAGCAAAGCTAAGGCAGGTCTTGGGAAAATCATTGACGGAAAGCAGAATACAGAAGAAAAAAATTACAAATCGCTGACATACATACAAGGATTCTCGGAAATATTTGGCAAATCAAATTTATACGACAAGGACAAATACCAACTCGCGTTAATAACAAGTAGAACTGTGAATGAATTATTCAGCAAGATAAAATGTAAAATTAAAAATGAGGAAAAATCAAACCTGGTACATAAAATTAAATGTTGTGGCGACAAGTCCAGTATATGCTCTACGGCATATATTGGCACTACCATGACGAAATTAAAAACTAATTTATCTGCACATAAATCTGACCAAAAAGCCAAGGATAAACCAATCGGGCAAAAAACTGCTCTAGCAGCACACTGTGCATTGACTGGTCATAAGCCAAACTTCAATCTTCTTAGCCATCTTAGCTCCAGAGAACAACTATAGACGAAGATTCACTCTCGAAATGTTGCATATCATCGACTTACCACCTAACGAGAGAATGAATTTCAAAAAAGACATAGAAAGCTGCGCGAAGGTCTATCACCACACATTCAACAAGCACAGCAAAAGAGAACATTCAGTTGCCCACAGACAATAGTTCGTGTAACAACTCATTAAATATAATAGTAAATTAAAGATTCTTATTGTATTTCTGTTTTTATTGTGTGATTCGTTTTAACTAAAATTTTTGTTTTTCTGTTTTTTTTTTGTTTAAATCCATCTAGCTTTGAAAATGGTAGACGGAGTTTATCGAAATATTGGAAAGAAATAAAAGAAAAAATTATTAAACATTTGTGTTTTAATGCACCTATAGCCGATACAATACATGCCGATAATTAGCATTTTAACCTAAAAAAAACATTTAAAGACGCTCCTTTCGTAAGGTTATTTTGCATTTTTAACTACGTTACACTGTTGTCTTTTCCTAACTTTCAACGATATTTTGACCTCCATTTTAGATTTTTGTCTTGGTTATTTATTAACCAACCATTTTAAATAAAAAATCTTTATTATAAAGGAAAAAAATTTTCCCCAAAAAGAATGATTCTTTATAAAGTTGGAAAATTGATCTTATTTATATTAAGTTTGCTAATCTTTGGCTCGAGTCTTTAAAATTAGGACAAACATTCTTTCAGCGTACAGTTTTTAAAAATTGCGATATTTAGCTAGTTTTTAGTTATGAATTACCTTAGAGTACTCAGTAGTTCATTCTTTTTTCTGTCCTTATAACCCTACAGCCCATCCTGACACCGCATCGACATTGTCCATTCATACTACAAGGTTCAGTGACTCGACAACTGACACGTTTTCGCGAGGTCTAGCCCTTCCCAGCATATTAGTCCACATTTCCACACTGGGCCTTCGACTAGGTTCAATATTTCGACATATGGTACGTATGCGAGTTGGGTACTATGCCACTGATGGGCAGTGGATGGTGGAAAGCTATAGGTCTACAGCTTTCCAAATCCAATATCAAGCTCATGGTGACAGACTCTACACTATGGGCTTGATTTTGCAGCTTATCGAGGTCCACATTCGATTTTGCACCGTCAATGTTAGGTTTGGTTTAAGTCAAAACGGCTTTGATAACATTCGAGATTAGATTTTCAGAGTTGGCTCTAAGATAGAGGCGAAAAAGAAGAATATTAGCTTCAGTCAGAATTTACCTGGACTCCTTTGGACTTCCCATGCGGAGGCCACCGTGACCCAGAGGTTAGCATGCCCGCGCATGACGCCGAGCGCCTGGGCACTGTGAACTTGAGTCTAAGGATGATATATAGGAAACATTCGGTCATAATAAGATCTGCGATGATATGTGGAGCAGTGACGAAGTGGATAGGAGGACTTTTATTCGAGAGCGGTCAACAACTGACCTACATCGGGAAAAACGCGATTGCTAAAGTCTACACAACTGGCTGGTTTGGAAGTGATGTAGAATAGGCAGCCTGTAGAGGCTTATAATGTGGATTGTGCTGGCTGAGGAAACTTGCCTGAAGAAGGAGGGGTATGGCTCCAGTTTCATTCTGGATGTATGCATAGGGAAAGCTATAGCGGTTGGACCCTGCCACCTATTTCGGATAGATACCGACTTAGGTTAGAATGATCAAGAAGAGCATTCTCTATAGGAAAGATTAGGTGATAAGGTTATGGTACTGTGGCTTTCGGAAAAAGTGAAGCTTTAAGAGCATGAATAAGTTATATCTAAATCGTACATGGTCTGTGTTTGAAGTGTAGGCGAAATACCAGATTTCAGGGATATCGGGCTAAATTAAGGTTTCAAGGGCTTCAAAGTCATATATGGGGCTTTGCCACAATAACCTGGATTGTTATGGCGTATCTGTGCAATCACATTTCAGGCGCAAAGTTTAATTTGTTCCAACGGGATCGTGGTTTCGACAGACGGAAGCGCAAACAGGGCTATATCAAAATTTTATTGATTTTTCAAGGTGTTACCTACGTTTCATTGCCAAGCATTCTAACGGTACACTACAAACTCACAATTCTTCTTGGAAAGCAAAAAGGCTTTAATACTTACAACCTCAAAATCCATCAAGTAGATGGATAATCTTCATAGAAAAACATTTAAATATTTTCTTCGGGATTTTGATTAACAAAATCCAAATCTAAACATTAAACGACTAAACTAAAACTCTAAAAATGTTTCAGGCACCTCATTTCTTTCATATGAACTAAAAAAGCCTTAACTCAAGCAATAACCATATTTGTCTCTCCATTAATTTGGTCATCATGGTGGGTATAAATAATTTCCATGATTCTAAGAATTCTGAGGTCACTACACATTCGCACATGATGCACCAGCCCGGCGTATGAGCAATGTCATAAATAACTCATGCGCCTACGTAAAAATATGCCCACAACAATGTGGTCCTTAATAAAAAAGAAAGACACAAAACACTGCTTCCAAGAATTTTTTGTTTTTATAATTGCACCTAAGGCAAAGTTAGGGTTTATTATACCCACCACCGAAGGATGGGGGTATATTCATTTTGTCATTCCGTTTGCATCGAAATATCCATTTCCGACCCTATAAAGTATATATATTCTTGATCAGCGTAAAAATCTAAGACGATCTAGGCATGTCCGTCCGTCTGTCCGTCTGTCCGTCTGTCCGTCTGTCCGTCTGTCTGTTGAAATCACGCTACAGTCTTTAAAAATTGAGATATTGAGCTGAAATTTTGCACAGATTCCTTTTTTGTCCATAAGCAGGTTAAGTTCGAAGATGGGCTATATCGGACTATATCTTCATATAGCCCCCATATAGACCGATCCGCCGATTTAGGGTCTTAGGCCCATAAAAGCCACATTTATTATCCGATTTTGCTGAAATTTGGGACAGTGAGTTTTGTTAGGCCCTTCGACATCCTTCGTCAATTTGGCTCAGATCGGTCCAGATTTGGATATAGCTGCCATATAGACCGACCCTCCGATTTAGGGTCTAAGGGCCATAAATGCCACATTTATTATCGGATTTTGCTGAAATTCGGGACAGTGAGTTGCGTTAGGCTCTTCGACATCCTTTGTCAATTTGGCCCAGATCGGTTCAGATTTGGATATAGCTGCCATATAGACCGATCCTCCGATTTATGGTGTTAGGCCCATAAAAGCCACATTTATTACCCGATTTTGCTGAAATTTGGTACAGTGAGCTTTGTTAGGCCCTTCAACATCCTTCGTCAATTTGACTCAGATCGGTTCAGATTTGGATATAGCTGCCATATAGACCGACCCTCCGATTTAGGGTCTAAGGGCCATAAAAGCCACATCTTTTATCCGATTCCACTGAAATTCGGGACAGTGAGTTGTGTTAGGCCCTTCAACATCCTTTGTCAATTTGGCCCAGATCGGTTCAGATTTGGATATAGCTGCCATATAGACCGATCCTCCGATTTATGGTGTTAAGCCCATAAAAGCCACATTTATTACCCGATTTTGCTGAAATTTGGGACAGTGAGTTGCGTTAGGCCCCTCGACATCTTTCTTCAATTTGGCCCAGATCGGTTCAGATTTGGATATAGCTGCTATATAGACCGATTTCTTGATTTAAGGTTTTGGGCCCATAAAATGCTCATTTATTGTCCGATGTCGCCGAAATTTGGGACAGTGAGTTAAGTTAAGCCCATTGACATACATCTGCAATATCGCACAGATCGGTCCAAATTAAGATATAGCTGCCATATAGACCGATATCTAGGTTTTAGGTTTTGGGGCCATAAAGACGCATTTATTGTCCGATGTCGCAGAAATTTGAGACAGTGAGTTTAGTTAGGCTCTTCGACGTCCTTCTTCAATTTTGCCCAGATCGATCCAGATTTGAATATAGCTGCCATGTAGACCGATCTCTCGATTTAAAGTCTTTGCCCCATAAAAAGCGCATTTATAATCCAATTTCACTAAAATTTTACATAGTAACTTATGTTAGGCTTTTCAACATCCGTGTCGTATATGGTTCAGATCGGTTAATTTTTAGATATAGCTACTGTACTTATTAGTATTAGGTCCAAATCGGAACATGTTTTGATATATCTGATATGGGTCATAAGGTATGAAATTTTCACCGAATTTTGATGAAAGGTGGTTTACATATATACCCGAGGTGGTGGGTATCCAAAGTTCGGCCCGGCCGAACTTAACGCCTTTTTACTTGTTTGAATTTTCCTTTTTTTTATTAAAATTTCAAAAAATCAAAAATTTATAAATAAACGTTTCATGTACCCTCTGACCAAACCCCCAAGATATGCCCTGTTGTGAAGGGTGTTCGAGGCCATTTCAACTACTGTTTGACCCCATAACAAGGAAATTAAAATTTAATTAATCGCCCGTCTCTTTCACCGTTGATTAAAAAATCGAAGCGTAAATATTTCGCAAACTGCCGCATTAGAAACTGTTGGTATTTGGCTTGGCTAGTCCTGTGTATGAATGTTTGCGTGTGTGTGTTTGTATGTTTGGGATATTTAAGTTTCACAAGTTTCTACATATAAAAACACACCCATGCAATAGGAAGCGGATAAACGGGAAACACAGCAGAGCAAAACAGTGAACTCACATACAGACAAACAAAATACAAAACCTTGTAAGGGTTTGAGTTGAGTGAAGTTGTTGTTAGGGCTGTGTATGCGGGAGATTGTATGAGCCAACAAACAAACGAAAAATATTTAGTGATGTGGGAAATGTCAGTAACCTTCACATTTTGGCAACAACACCAACAAAGCACAGAAACACACACAAACAAAAGTGAGCGAATCTAACAATCTATCGGGAAAAATCAACGAAAACAAATGAAATGAAACCAGCAAAGAAAAGCATACAAATATCCATACACACACCGTCTCGTGCTTGCCAACCAACATACCTGCCAATATGAAAGCTTTTTGGAGGGCAGGGTGGGGAACAAACTGAAGGGAAAACAGACTTGAAATACAATATAATCAAATAAATATAAAAACAGAGTATAAAGCAGACTTCTCGATGACTACGGTGAAAAACAGACAAGAAATCATAAAAACCCAACAACTTCTACATTGGAAAAATAATGTAGAAATAGATGTTTGCACCCATACCTATAAACATGCATACATACCAACATTCACATGGACATTCATTAGAAGAAGTTTCGCCGATTAACTACGTTTCGCTTCTATTTGATATTCGGTGGGAAATTTGATATTAATGCACAAGCCAAAGTAATGATCGTGTTTTTAAACGATTTTGAAACAAAGTGTTATGTTATAACCAGCATTACCTACATCAAATTGAATCCAGAGAGGGATATTTAAATATATCATCCATATAGACTAATTTCCCTGTTTAGATTTCTAAACATAAAATTTTGGCTGATGTGTGGCATAAATATGTTTGGGTTTAAGATAAAGGAATTTTAGTGAGAACATATGTCAATATGATGTTTTTGGAAGCTGACATGGTAAAATGAATAATGTAGACAGCGCGCATGTGTGAGACAGATAAGCATGCGTTATCCAGATAGGATTTAAGTAATAAAATACTTCGGAACTACCAAGCGCACACAAGGATTTGAGCGATAAGCATTTGGTTAGCATATGTTTTCATGTCGTTAGTGTTTGTTTAGGATGCTTGTCGCCTGAGTTATGGTGTGTTCTGGGAACTGTTCTTGAGAGGTTTTTATCTATTTGTGTCTACCTAGCTAAAGACCTTTAGTTTTGTAGTTAGTTTTAAGTAGCATATAAGGAGGTTTTTATTAATAAATCAGTGCCTTACAAACATTCACCACCGCAGCGCCGAGGTTGGCATGTCCGCCTTTGACGCTGAACGTCAACTGGCGACATTTGTGAGGTACGCTCTGGTGTCGCTCTGCGGCACTCCCTTCCGACACGGCTATAAAAAGGAGGCCCCTTATCATTGAGCTTAAACTAAAGCATTCGTTGATATGTGAGAAGTTTGCCCCTATTCCTTTTGGAATGTTCATGGACACATTTGCATTTGCAGACTGACACAACTGGTAGCTCTCCTAATCTCGATAATGTTACTAAACACTGTCAAAATATTATCCGCTCTGTGAATAGCCCATTAGAGTACATACTTAGCTATCAAATGTATCCAACACTTAGTATAATGGAAATCTATTGGGAGAAAAGGAGAGAGAAGAAGCGACCATTCTATTTATCGAACAATCAGATCATGGCTTAGGTATGAAGCTGGTAGTCCGGTAGTAGATAAGTTGATACAACGAAACTGTTGGTATTCGATAATAGTGTTTTCTATAACACCTCCGATTGTGTATTTCGTCTAGTCATCATCAAAGACCTTTTATTGCTGTCCTATTCTGTCCTCCTCTTTTTTTTGGTAGGATGGGGGGAGGTGGATCGCCCTCTGACATGTCCATTCATTTGTGTACAAGTGTCTTTAGTCGTCCTACATGACAATTTGGTGTTGTTTATATTGAGAGAAGAGGGTCGGTCCCACCAACGCTAAGACCCAAAAGACCATTTATTTGAGTCCTTTATTGTCGCGATCTACATGTTCTGCTGAACGGCAGGACGTGACCCAGATACTTGTATCCTTACATCATCATTAGATTCGAACTCTACTGCCATTGACCTTTTGTTTTACAATTATTTCCATATTACCCCGATCGAACTACACGTCCTATTGAAGGGTATTTAGTGGGTGGGCCGGTCACAGACTCTGCCAAATGTGTACACATTTTGGGGAGGCCCCGTTGATACCTTGGAGCAAATTCTTATAACAGATGTGTACTCAACTTCCAAATATCTTTCATTTGATACCCATATTGCCCAATTGGTAAATATGCCCTGATTCCGCAGACACCAAGGAATAAATTTGTATATCAGATTCTTACTCCACTCTTAAATGCCTTTCATTTGATATCCATATTGTCCCAATTGGTAAATATGCCATGCAGAAGGGTTTTGGGGGAGGCCCCTCAGACACTAAGGAATAAATTTTCATATCAGATTTGTTGGGAAGTTTTTTGGGGGTGAGGGACCCCCCCGAACAATTTCGGTGAAATTTGTATACCAAATTCGTACCTTACTTTTAAATACCTTTCATTTGATACCATATTGTCCCAATCGGTAAACATATCCATTCGGATGGTTTTGGGATGGGGCGCTCCTCCAGGTTATTCGACCCCAAAATTTTATACCAATTTTGTGTTTTTGGGGTACCTAAGGTTGCATAAAAAATTTTGCTTAAATCGGTGCACCAATATCCGAGATCTGGCGTTTTTGAAAATTGGGGTAAGGGGGAGGGTCTGCCCCCTTCAGATATCACAAAAACGAAGAAACCCACTTTCAACTCTACCATCTGTGAAAATTTCATCAAAATCGGTTCAGCCGTTTTTGAGTCTATAAGGAAGAGACAAACCAACTTACAAACAAAGCGCAACAATTTCATTTTTATATAATAGAAGGGGTCTCACACGAGTACTGCGAGGTGTTACAAACGGAATGACGAAATTAGCATACCCCCATCCTAGGGTGGGGTGTACAAAAATCGTGCGATTTTTGAGAACATTTTTCGCCTGGAACTCTTTTTGCTTTCTAGTTTGTTTAAATTGGAAGGGGGAAGACCCTCCCTCTTTCCTCAAAAACACTACTCAAATTAAAAAGTGGACCGATCGAGACAATATGGGACTTTTTTGAAAGGTATTTAGGAGTAGAATAGGAGTCACGTCCCATGGGGCCACACCAGCCCAAATACCACTCCAAGCGGACATATAGACCGATCACAGCAACATGGGATTCAAATGAAATCCCTTACCTTTAAATGGGAAAGTGGGCCGATAGGGACAACAAGTCCTTAAATAAAAGATATTTCGGAGTGGATTACGATATTCAATTCCAAATTTGAGGGCAAATCCCACCCCAATACTACCCCATACGAACATGAAGATTGATCGGAGAAACATGGGGCTCAAATGAAAGGTAATTAAAGGTATAAACGAGCATGATGTTTAAACAAAAAACCAAATCTTAGCGGGCCTCCCCTTCTCCAAAAATCCAATATCCTCAAACAAAAAAATGGACCGATCGGGACAAGTCCTCAAATAAAAGATATTTGGGAGTAGAATACGAAAAAAAATTAAATTTGGGGCCAAGTCTCAGGAAAATTTCTAGAAATTTTTTTGTAGGTCTGAAGGGAGCAGTAAGCTATTGAATGTTTTTATATCTGAAAGGGGTAGGTCTGCTCCCCTTTACCCTAACTTTGGAAAATACAAGATATATGCACCTATCATGGGTCTCAAATGAAAGGTATTCGAGAGTAGATTATGAATCTGAAATTGTTAAAGCGGTTCAATCATTGGGGGCCGTCCCACCCCCAAAACACCCCCAAACAGGATTGATTTACTGACCATGGTAATAAAGGGCTCAAATAAAATGTATTGGAGTGCGAAATAAGGCGGAGCGGAGCGGGCCCGGTTCATTTAGTACTTTATCAGGTTGGAAATAGATATTTAGTTGAGTTACAAACGTAGTTTAAAAAATATTTTGTTTTTATTCAGCAATATTCCACTTACAATTCTTCACAAAAAACTACTTTTTTCTAAAAGAAATTTATTTAGAAACCTTTGGAGTTCTCATTTTGTCGCTGTGTAATACGGCTTAGAACAAACTTCATTCGGTCGTAGTACACAAAAATCATATACATGACTACAAAGGGAGTAGTAGCTACAGCAGCAGACTGTTGAGATTTTGTTTTGTGTTGATATCAATATTTGTAATACAACTACAATACATCATGCATAACATACAAATCTTTACGATACATACACATGTACAAAAGGGAGCGGTTTTTTGTTTAGATTCAGGATTAAATGGCAAAAAAAACAATAACAATATCAACCACAATAATAGCAACAACATTGATGAAATTGTGCTAAATATCGAATTCGACTCTCAATAAACACATAATCGTGAGAAGAATGTAAAGAAAACTGTTGAGTTCCCATGTACAAAACTCTTAAACGCTCAAGAGCGAGTAGGATGGAGAAGAGCAAACACAGAGAGACAGACCGAGGGCTACCACAACACAAAAACAAACACAAAACGAAAAGAGTGTCTAGAGAGTTGTGATGAACATAACGGTGGCGGCGGCGGCGGCCCATCATCAAAAGAGAGAGTTGCAATAAAAAACGGCTCGGATGGGAGAGACACTTCAACTTCGAATAGTAAAAGAAAAATAACATCTCTCATTGAGCATAACATTGAATGTAATGAAGGCAGTTGTTGTGATGAAAAAACAAACTGCTTAACTGTCGCTTTCATTTCGTATTTGCTTTCGATGTTGTTGTTGTTGCAGTTGCTGCTGTTCTTCTAGTTATCCATTTGAATCCAAACAGAGACAACACCAACAAACAAACATACTCTCCTACAACAGCGGGTCCCTGTGAATGAGTGTGGTTATGAGTTGCTGTGTGTGTGTGTGTATGTATGAGCATTCAAGGGAGCGCGTATGCTCAAGTATAGTTATTTATGTGAGTGTGTTTCTGAGTTCTGTGTGTATTTTTGCGAACAAAATGGAATTCGGTTAAGAGGTTATACAGGACTTTAATGGCACAATCTAAGGAATTTCACATTTAGTTTTGGTTTAAACGTTAGACAGACACGAAAGGATAATACGTGCGCGTAACGTGTCCATAGAATTCCTACTCTCAACATTCTCATACACACACACAATAAGTTCACTTAACTTTACTAAAAAAGAAAAAAATAAGCAAAAGTGAAAAAAATCAAACAAACAACCAATCAACAACTACAACAATATTTGTATGGGAAATAAAATTTGGAAAGAAAACCCCAAAAAAAGCTGCAACGACGTGAAAAGCCAATACTGCAAAGAAAAAAATTGAAAAAAGTAATAAATCAAATATTAAAAAAAAAAATTTAATTATTGAAAAAAAGTTCTAAGAAAATTTAAGTTGTAAAAAATCCAAGTCCACAATTGTTGTATTTAAGCTTAAAATCCCTCAGCAAAGTTACATAAATTTCATATGGCAGAAAAGCCACACAAAAATTACAAAAAAAAAGAATCTAGAAATAAAAAATGAATCCCAAAAGTAATTAAAAAGATTACTTAGAAAAATCTCTGCCACGCCATCAAACCCCCTGTTGGCCTTCCAAAGCGCCATCGACATCGCTCAACAACAACAAGAACAACAGCAGCTGGCAAGAATAGCAACTGTTTTTGGTTCGCCATTAAAATTGTGAAAGTCGTTAAAGTAATTATTTACCTTTTATATGGAGCCATAGAGGCATTTTTAAAATTAAAACTAAAAGAAACGTAATCTTAACTAATTTTGCTAATGAACTTGACACACCGTCACAGTCGCAGAACACATACCATACCATCGCATACACACACGTAGACACACATGTGTGTACGGCTATAGCAGAGATATTCGGTATTGTATGGTAGACTACACCCATGTGTACATGTGTGTTGACGAATGACACACACACACACACACACACAAACTCATATGCATTCCTGCTGACTGCCATATCAACAATAATAACAATAATAAAGCCGAAAAAAAGAACATAATAACAACAACTATAACAATACTCGCTATTTTCTTTGCTACTACTCTACAACGCGCAAACAGACACACACACACACACGCAGAGACACTTGTACATAAGGGATTTCCATTTCATTCGTACTACCACCAGCGCCAGCACCACTGCTACCTTGTAGGACTCGTTTGGCTGGCGGGCTTACTGGCTGGCTGGCTCATCATTATAACTTTGGTGGATTTTATTTAAGGTGTATGTTTGTAAAAAAAAGACTCCTATCGATGTGGGGGCCTTTGTGCGTGTAAATGTATGCGAGTGTATTTGTGTGTATATGCGAGTGTGGGTGGTTAGAGTTCATAATCATCATCAAGTCTCTGCTGCTACGGCGACTATGACGACTATTTTGCCCACCCCTCTGTTGTCCTTCCAACCTCACTTCCCCTCTAAGCTCCAGCCATCTCTTCAGTCATGCAATGCGACTCTACTATCACTACTACTTTAACAAAAACAAAAAACATCGATGTATTCTTCATGATTATTCGCAAAAAGAAAAAGAACAAAAACAAACTATGCTAGGCACAGTGGGTGAACAAATTTAACTTCCTTGTTTTAACAGAAAAAACAAATTGAGATTGTTTAAATGTTGGGGATTTGATTTAAAATTTAAATATTATACATAATGGCCTTATTCACAAAACTTTATAAAGCCTTAAAATGGGTTTATTTGACAGTTCTATAAAGGAAATGTGTCAAATAAACCTATTTCAAATATTAAGTTTTGTGAATAAAGACGCAAATATTAGAAGGAGATCGAGCTGAAGTGAATATTTGGTTATGGTGAGCGAGTTTTAAAGCCTAAATTTTATATAAGGCTTAAGCATAGAGAAAACAAGAAGTCAAGATCCCAGATCGGTGTATATGGCAGCTATATCAGGTTATGAACCGATTTGACACAGTTGTTGAAAGTAAAAATAAAATACGTCATGCAAAATTTCAGCCAAATCGGATAGGAATTGCGCCCTCTAAAAGCTCAAGAAGTCAAATCCCCAGATCTGTTTATATGACAGCTATATCAGGTTATGGACCGATTTCAACCATACTTGGCACAGTTGTTGGATATCATAACGAAATACTTCGTGCAAAAATTCATTCAAATCGGATAAGAATTGTGCCCTCTAGAGGCTCAAGAAGTCAAGACCCAAGATCGGTTTATATGGCAGCTATATCAGGTTATGGACCGATTTAAACCATACTTGGCATAGTTGTTGGGTATCATAACAAAACACGTCGTGCGAAATTCCATTCCATTCGGATAAGAATTGCGCCCTCTAGAGGCTCAAGAAGTCAAGACCCAAGATCGGTTTATATGGCAGCTATATCAGGTTATGGGCCGATTTGAACCATACTTGGCACAGTTGTTGGATATCATAACAAAACACTTCGTGCAAAATTTTATTCCAATCGGATTAGAATTGCGCACTCTAGAGGCTCAAGAAGTCAAGACCCAAGATCGGTTTATATGGCAGCTATATCAGGTTATGGACCGATTTGAACCATACTTGGCACAGTTGTTGGATATAATAACAAAACACGTCGTGCAAAATTTCATTCTGATCGGATAAGAATTGCGCAAGCTAGAGGCTCAAGAAGTCAAGACCCAAGATCGGTTTATATGGCAGCTATATCAGGTTATGTTCCGATTTGAACCATACTTGGCACAGTTATTGGATATCATAACAAAACACGTTGTGCAAATTTTTATTCCAATCGGATAAGAATTGCGCACTCTAGAGGCTCAAGAAGTCAAGACCCAAGATCGGTTTATATGGCAGCTATATCAAAACATGGACCGATATGGCCCATTTACAATACCAACCGACCTACACTAAGAAGAAGTATTTGTGCAAAATTTCAAGCGGCTAGCATTACTCCTTCGGAAGTTAGCGTGCTTTCGACAGACAGACGGACGGACGGACGGACGGACGGACGGACGGACGGACAGACGGACGGACATGGCTAGATCGACATAAAATGTCGCGACGATCAAGAATATATATACTTTATGGGGTCTCAGACGAATATTTCGAGTAGTTACAAACAGAATGACGAAATTAGTATACCCCCCATCTTATGGTGGAGGGTATAAAAAGCAATTAGAGAGCAGAAAGGTTTTGAAAAGCAGATCCGACATACGTAAATCATATCTTGAACAAGTCGGGAGGTTCAGTGACTAAAATAATCTACACTTACACATAAGTGCTAGTTGAACGATAAATCTTGTAATTGCCTTATGACCACCTACATAACATAGCTTGTTTCCCCTTGTTTTCCAAAATGCATTAATCTAGACTTCGGCAGAGGTCAAACATTTGCAAAATTTCGTGCAAATCTGTGCAAAATTGAAAAATATGGGCCTATGAGAAAAAAATTCGGCGAATCGGTTTTAAACAAAATGTGAATCGATTTTAATAAAATTGGTCAAGTATGAGCAGATAAGTTAAGCCGAGTCTTGGGAATTCACCACCATGTATTCTACTAAAACATAACTCAAATGAACCCAATTGAAGGACACATGTGTACTTTACGTACAAAATGTTTGCCAAGTCTGCCAAAAATATTAAGCTCTTTGGGGGAATGAATGTCGTGTTTAACGCAGATGCCTGCCATCACGGCCCAAACCTGCGAGGCCCAAGGCCCAAGGGTGAATACAATGCGTCTACCAATGGCCCCACATGTGGTAACCCACACATGAGTACCAATTTGATCCCACGTATTTGGACGTGTTCACCTCCTTGGTTAGGAGCGGAGCACTACCTAAAACTCCTTCCGATCTATGGGTCATGGCACCCGGTTGAAACTCCACGCCGAGCTTATGCTCTACCCGCAATTTGGGTACAAACCACAGCCACCACGATGCTTAGGGGCCTCACCATTGTCAGGCTGGAACCGAAGTTCCAGGGGCTCCTGACACCCGTGGTAGCAGATTAAAGTCTCCAGTCAGACTTCGTAGCCTTAAAAGACTACTACCAGTTGAACCCCAAACAGTTCCGGACTGGTCACCTGGATGAAAGCTAGAATACTAAGTATGCATCAAACATATACACAAACACAAAAAGGACACGGCAGCCCTCACGGGCTACGCCACACATATCTGCCTCAAAATGGGACTCACAATTAACGGGGCCACTCTCACGGATGACCGAACACAACCACAACAGCTACGGGAACCAACGATGGGCAAACGCCGCTGCATCAACATGGGCAAGGCAGGTGCCAGGCCATATCATGCGCAGCACCAAATTACTCGGTCGCCAGCACAGCAACACCTCGTTATGGATAAATAGCGTATATTCATCCCTCCACTAAGTCTTGTCCGCCTCCTTAGAAATACTTCCCGGAAAAAAGGTGAACATAGAAAACTAAAAGAGATATAAATTTATATGGGGACTATATTAGGTTATAGAGGCCACCATAGCGCAAAGGTTAGCATGTCCGCCCAAGACGCTGAACGTCTGGGTTTGAATCACAACAACATTTTCAGCGGTGGCTATCCCATTCTAATGCTGCCGACATTTTTGGGGTACTATGCCATGTCTATAGGAAGGAGGTCATTGAGCTGAATCTTGAATCGGACAGCAGTCATGGATGTGTGAGAAGTTTGTCCCTCTTCCTTAATGGAATGCTTATACTTACTATGGGTGTTGAAAGTCATAACAGAACACTTCGAGCAAAATTTCAGCCTAATTGGTCAATAATTGCGGGTTAAAGATCTGAAATTGGGAGATCGGCTTAAATTAGAGCTATACAGATTATAGACCGGTTTGGATCATGCTTGGGATGGTTTTCAGAAGGCTTAAATGGGAGCTATGCAGGTTGTAGACCGATTCGGACCGTACTTGCCAGGTTATTGAAAGTCGTAACAGAACGTGGAAAATTTCAGCCAAATCGCATAACAATTTCAGCTTCTAGGTTCTTAAGATGTCAAATCGGAAGATCGGTCTATATGGTAGCTACAATATATCAGGTTATAGAGCGATTAAGGCCATACTTACCACGGATTTTAGAATTCATCAAAAAACACTACATGCAAAATTTTAGCCAAATCGGATAATACTTGAGGCTTCTAATGCACCATGAAGTCAAGTCGAAGGACCATTTTATATGAGAGCCATGTTCTAATCTGAACAGATATGGTTCATTTGCAGTATCCATATCAAATACAAGTGTCTGCGCAATATTTGCAGCGAATGTATTTAGCCGTTCGTACTTGCCATGGCTCTATAATAGCAGGACCAATTTCTTCCATTTTCTAGGTTTTAGAAGTCACCTGCACCAAATTTCAGGAAAATCCGATAAAATATGCGATTTGCACTTTTTACACAAATAAACATGGACAGGCAGACATTCAGACAGACGAATGGACAGATAGATAAATAGGCAGAGAGAAGGACATCCCCGATACCCCGGAACTGCCAGATGGTGTCACTTCGCGGGGTAGCGGCTCAACTATAGCCTTGCTCCACTTTCTCTGACACTATCTGTACTTCGGTTGGTTGAAATGCTTTTCGGAACTATCGTTATATACGGGTTTACTGCGTTGCATTTCTCCTACTGATTTTTGCATGACGGTTACTAATGGCAGACGATCCATTAACTGTTTGTTTATGAAAGATTCTAACATGTTGCGACCCATGGCGAATCTGGACATGTTAATATCACATGTTCTACGTCCTCATCCATTGTAGGAAATGTTGGGCACTGTGGAGATAGGTGTCATTGGAGAACTACAAAACAAATACTAATCATCAAAAATAGCTTTATTCTTTTTCAAAATATTCCCCATTAATATCTATACACTTTTGCGTGGGTATGAACCAATTGTCGAAGCAGTTTTAAAACTCTGATTGAGGTACCTCAAAAATGTCAAGCTTTATGATAGAGCTGTCAGTTGGCGATTGCAACACAAGGGTTGTCCAATCCCGAAATATGGAAGGCAACGCTTGTATGGAATAGTTAATTTCTCAGTTTTTCGACACCTGAAGAAGCGTTTGTTGCGTTCAAAATGCATGTTTTGGAGATACCTCAATCAGAGTGGCAAAAGTGCTTCGACAATTGGTTCAAACGCATGCAAAAGTGTATGGATAATGGGGAATGTTTTGAACAATAAAGCGATTTTCGATGATTAATATTTCTTTTGGTGTTCTCTAATCCCGACATATAAAAGCCAACCCTCGTACTACATTTTTTTTTTAAGTTATCAGCGGTATTTATCCATGTATAACTTATTTACGCTATGCAACAAGTCCTTTTAATTTCGCTGTAAAGAATAATCATGGAGATAATCCCCGGATTGGACAGCCTTCATGTAATAAGGGAAGTCTACCTTTATTTTAGCAAATATTTAAGTATTTAAAATATTTGTTATAGAAAGCTACCATCCCACATTAAATTTTGCTAAAATATGGACCTAAAGTGTGGATTTTGAGAGTGGTTGGGGTAACATGAAAATTCGTTGAAAAAATGTTTTCTCTCACCTCTGACCAAGCAACAACAGTTTACTTTTGCTTTCGATAAATTTTGTATAGCTTTCATTTCTAGCATAAATCTCAGTTGTTGATGAACACCCCATACTGGTGACCGGTTTAGGTTAGACATAAACAATGGCACCTAAATTCGAAATTTATGCGATAACAAATAAGAAAATAGGCGGATTTTCGCAGACATTTGAGTTGTATCTCCTTTTGTTTTGTTTTTCCTTAGTCAAAAACAAGCCAAGCGATAAACCTCGTCATCTCAAACTGTTGTTGTCGCATTTATGTGTGTGTGTGTGGGCATGTGAGTGAGTACCTATGCATGTGTGCCTTTCTCAACGGATATGTGCGTTGCTTGCGATGATTTGTTGTTGCTGTCAACATCGTGGTAATCACGATGCCCATGACGATGATGATGATTATGGTGACACGACTACTACAATAGCATCCATTAAGGCAGAGACGACATTGCAAGATACGAAAGCGACGGCATCGGCATCGGCATCAGTGACGGCGACGACAAAGCCAACAACATTATCTTAAGATGGGGCTTTGGTAGAAGTGTGGGATGTATTGCTTTGGCTTTGTGTATCTTCTCGCCTAACATCTTAAAGATTTTGCTTACTTGTAGTATTTGTTGGGTTTGCAGTTGCTGCTTTCAGCTTTGCTGCTGTTGTTGCTGGCATTTTGATTTTTGCCTAGAAAAAGAGCACTAGAGAAGAAAATGTGTGTGTGTGTATGTAGTGAGGGAAACCCTTAAACTTGATGAGAGCGCATAGCCTCGCGTGTGTTCACTTTAAGATGTTTGCAAATGCTTAGATTTCTATTGTGAAAGTGAGTATGCTCTAATGGATACCCTACTATGTCTTAAGGTCTGTCGCTGAGAAGCAATCCAACAGCCGTGGCTGTTAATAACATTTTTGATTTAGACATTTTTGTCACAATTGGTATGCTGGATACAGTCTCTCGATATTCCCAAAGCCATGCGATTCTTTGGATTTCTTTTTTAAGCTGGTTCATAATCTTGTATTGCTTCTTTAAAACTAAAACGTTGATTTGATTTCCTCAGCACCTAAAGGAAGGCCCACTGGAATTTTTTGTTTTTTGGAATGTATTGCTGGAATATTTCGCTTTTTTAAACCTCCACCCCAGGATGAAGATATACTCACTTGGTCATTTGGTTTGTAACACTTCGAAATATTGATCTAAAACCCTGTATAGTATATACATATATTATTGAGCGTCTTGTCATTTTAAATCTATATACAACTTTCGAAAAAGTAAAGCTAGCCCCTTGAAATTTGCTCAAATACTACTCCTTGATATCGGTCGGTTGAGATTGAAAATGGAGCAAATCGGTATTCACTTCTGATGTTATCGATGTCATTTGAACTCAGACCTTTAGCGTATAGGCGGATATGCTTACCTCTGGGCCACGGTGGCTACTACCGTAGCTTAAAACTCCTTAACCTAATGTGGCTCCTGTATAAACCGAACACTCGATTGTAATTCTTGAGCCTCTAGATCACACAATTCTTATTCGATTTTGCTGAAATTTTCCACGATGATTTCCTCTTTGACTTCTTATATCTACAACAAATATGGCTCGTTTCGGTTCATAATCTTATATTGCTTCTTTATAAACTAAAACGTTGATTTGATTTCCTCAGCACCTACAGGAAGGTCCATTGGAATTTTTTGTTTTTTGGAATGTGTGTCGTAATTTTAAAGATCCGAGAAAAAATTTAGCTAACTTAATTTAAAGATAAATACTTTTCCAACTTATTAAGGAAACTTTCCCTTTGTTGAAAAATACATTTCTTGAAATCCCTGGTTTATGTCGATCGACCAAGGATCATAGCACACCTCAAGAACAACATTCGAAACGCCATTGCCAACATATCGATTGATATGCTGCAAAGAGTCGACTCGAATTTCAAAAAAACAACTTAATCATGGGGGTCGCCATTTGCTAGTTGTCATTTTCAAGACTACATGAACTAAGAAATTGGGATATTGTATTTTCAAATAAAGGGGTAGCCGATGTTACAAACGAAATGACTAGATTGTAATATCACCCATCCTATGGTAGTGGGAATGGAAATATAACAAAATTCCGGACAGTTAATTGCTCACATCTATATGCTCCGCATTCTTTTCTTTGGGGAAAGGAAATCTTGAAAACCCTTTCTCCAACTGGTCGCAGTGCCCTCGAGTTGGAGACCTTATCAATAAGCACGCCCAGCACTCTCAGCCTTAGCTCAATCGTGGCGTTTCTTATTCTTCGAAATATTGTTCGAAGACCTTGTAAAGTATTGACAGTCTTCATGTCTTTACGTAAGTCAGTAGAGATGTGCACGTGAGTGATATTTCACTCCGCTCTACGTCCGTCTACCCGTCCTACGTCCGCCTATCCGTCCTACGTACGTCTATCCGTCCTACGTCCGTCTATCCGTCCTACGTCCGTCTATCCGTCCTACGTCCGTCTATCCGTCCTACGACCGTCTATCAGTCCTACGTCCGTCTATCCGTCCTACGTCCGTCTATCCGTCCTACGTCCGTCTATCCGTCCTACGTCCGTCTATCCGTCCTACGTCCGTCTATCCGTCCTACGTCCGTCTATCCGTCCTACGTCCGTCTATCCGTCCTACGTCCGTCTATCCGTCCTACGTCCGTCTATCCGTCCTACGTCCGTCTATCCGTCCTACGTCCGTCTATCCGTCCTACGTCCGTCTATCCGTCCTACGTCCGTCTATCCGTCCTACGTCCGTCTATCCGTCCTACGTCCGTCTATCCGTCCTACGTCCGTCTATCCGTCCTACGTCCGTCTATCCGTCCTACGTCCGTCTATCCGTCCTACGTCCGTCTATCCGTCCTACGTCCGTCTATCCGTCCTACGTCCGTCTATCCGTCCTACGTCCGTCTATCCGTCCTACGTCCGTCTATCCGTCCTACGTCCGTCTATCCGTCCTACGTCCGTCTATCCGTCCTACGTCCGTCTATCCGTCCTACGTCCGTCTATACGTCCTACGTCCATCTATCCGTCCTACGTCCGTCCTACGTCCGTCCTACGTCCGTCCTACGTCCGTCTTTCCGTCCTACGTCCGTCTATCCGTCCTACGCCCGTCTATCCGTTCTACGTCCGTCTATCCGTTCTACGTCCGTCTATCCGTCCTACGTCCGTCTATCCGTCCTACGTCCGTCTATCCGTCCTACGTCCGTCTATCCGTCCTACGTCCGTCTATCCGTCCTACGTCCGTCTATCCGTCCTACGTCCGTCTATCCGTCTTACGTCCGTCTATCCGTCCTACGTCCGTCTATCCGTCCTACGTCCGTCTATCCGTCCTACGTCCGTCTATCCGTCCTACGTCCGTCTATCCGTCCTACGTCCGTCCATCCGTCCTACGTCCGTCTATCCGTCCTACGTACGTCTATCCGTCCTACGTCCGTCTATCCGTCCTACGTCCGTCTATCCGTCCTACGTCCGTCTATCCGTCCTACGTCCGTCTATCCGTCCTACGTCCGTCTATCCGTCCTACGTACGTCTATCCGTCCTAAGTCCGTCCATCCGTCCTACGTCCGTCTATCCGTCCTACGTCCGTCTATCTGTCCTATGTCCGTCTATCTGTCCTATGTCCGTCTGCCTGTCCTACGTCCATCTATCCGTCCTATGTCCGTCTGTGGAAATTCACGGTTTCGTAATTATAGACTGATGTGGATGAAATTGTTTTCATGGTGTTGCATTCCAACTACCAGCATCTACATTCAGTATGGTGCAAATTACTCTTGAGCCTGATATAGCTCCCATTAAAACCCTTCTATATCCTTGAAAAACTGTTAAACAAATACGAACTATGCTGTTGGGTCTACAAAAGTCGTCCCAACCGAAATGAATGCCGTTTTATGTACTTGTTTTTATTTTGTTTGGTTTTTGTCAGCGTCGTGATATTGTTGTTTGTTGTTGTTTTGTTTTTCCCATCGTTGTTGTTGTCGCTGTCGATGTTGTGGTCGTTGTCGTCGCCGTTTACGGTGTCTTTGGCTTTGTTTTTGTCTTTGACTTTGTCGTGTCAGTGTAGACGTTTTTTGTTTCCTTGTCTTCGTTTTCTTTTGAGTATTTGTTCTCTCGCTGCTTTTTGCCTGCTCCTCTTGCTTTGCTGTTTGTTTTATGTGTATAATTTTTTTTGTTGGATCTCCTTTGTGCGGGTGTCCTTTAGTCTTTTGGCCAATGTTTCGTAGTATGCCTGTGTGTGTGTGTGTGGGAGAAGGCATGTGCGTGAATGAAGTGTGCGGTGTCGTCGCAAAAAATATCCTTCTAGGTTGGTTGTTTTCGTTTTTGTTGTTAGGATAGTTTTTTAGGTGGGGGAGAGGATACGCTATGAGGGTTTGTGTGTGTATATAAAAGTGTCTGAGCCTTTTTCTGCAATTAATTGGTCGTCTTTTCTATGTCTCTGACCGAGTAGTGTCTTTATGTTTCTCGGTGTGCGCGGCGGGGGTATTTTCCTTCATAGAACTTTAAAAAGGCAAAAAAAAAATAGAAAAGATTCCATCTGATGTTATTTGAATAAATTGGCTCATAAAACATTTGAACATATGCCGCTCAGACTTCCGACAAACAAAATAGGCAAACGACCAAGTAAGAAACCACCAGTGGTTTGGTTTTGAGCCTATGTCTCCTAACCCTGCTACAAGACACTACAACAACAGCAACAAATCTATTCCGTGGGGCCTTGCGTCACTTGTTATCCTTTTTTGCTTGTGTTTTGGTTCCAGTACTCACATCCTGTCGTCTGTTCAAGGATGGGTGGTTTAATGTATGGGTGCCAGGGGGGCGGTTGTTGGAATTTTCTTAAATAAATACACATTAATCATACGTCTAGTGGCACTTTGCTCAATTGCTGTTGTTATCGTTGTAGTTGTTATGGAAAGTGTTTGTTTATCTAATACTTGGCTCCTGGGAAAGTATAACATTTCGATTTGGAATTGGAACGCGCGGGCCAATGTCGCTCTCACTGCTGCTGCTGTTGTTGTTGTTATTCCCTCGAACAAATTAAGCAGTATGGCTGCCTTTTCAACACAGGCCAAGGGCCTGCTAATGTTCAAAGTTCTAATGCGTTGGCTTGACCGACCTTTTGCCTAAGCATTGCAAGTCACTTTAATCCTTATGTCTTTATTTTTCCAACCCCCATACTCTTTGCCAACCCCCTGTTCACCCTGTTTTGGCCCTCCCCACACGAGGGTAGACAATTAATTTTCACTTTGGATTGTCGTCATTTGTTCAACGTTGGGGTAGGCAAACGCCATGGCAGGACGTTGATATTGTTGTTGAAGGCCAAACAATCTGAAATCTGTTTTCTGACCCAAAACTAAAGACATTTTGGGTTCATTGTGTTTCATATACCAACTAATCGCCTGGGCCTGAGGTACAGTGCCCATACAAAGTCTTATGTGAATACTTAGTGAGTTGCATAGCATGCCCTGATACGTGTTAATGGAATTTTTCGGGTTTTGTTTTGATATTAAAATAAATGACTCGAAGGAAAATATTGACAATTTGAAGGGAAAAACTCAAACATTTTGGGCATTTAGGTTATGTTTGATAAGGTGGTTTTATCAGAATATCAAATGGATTTGTTACTCAAATTTACCAAAAATCAGTGGATATGGCTTTTGTAGAATGAAACAAATTGTTGTGTTATTGGTTGACTCATATTCGGTTCGAAATAAGAGCTTTTTCTCTGGAACTCAATTTTGATAACCTCTACCATGAGATGGGCGTTTGGAACTAGCTGAAATATTGGTTTAAAATATCCCTTGTTGATATGGTGACATTTTAAGTCAAGCTAGCGCTGTCCGACCTTCTGGCAAATTTACTGAAAAATTCTTATTTTGAAAACGTTTCGACCTGAAATGGGTGTTTTTGGGAAAAAATTCGGACAGAATTTATTTTTGGTTTTTCCAGGACACTTTTATCTGCAAATTTCAAAGAGAATTATTAAAATATTTTTATTAAATTTTTTCTTAGAATTTTTGTTTGCCCCGCCAAGAGGCGCCCGGACTACCTAGGGCCTTGAAATTTTGCACATGATCTCAATAACATCTCAGCTCCAACCAAATTTCAAAGAGCTATCGGCTCTATCCGTTCTCTTTTGACATATTTTTTACTATTTTTTTTTATTCTATCCCACTGTGCGTCGGTTTTTCATTACTTAAAGAACTTTCAATGTAATTACCCTACCAATATATATTCCTTGACAGCGAGAGAACCCTGTATGTAGGTGAATAGGTCTTGAAAGTCTGTTTCAATGGACTTGCCCTTATTATATGGCTGTATAAAGATTATCAGAGCAATAGTACGAAAATCTTGGGCCTTCTTTTGCCTGGGATTGACCTTTTTATCTCTGCTTTCCATAGATATGTACCACATGCTGATACAAGCAGAGTATATCTCCCTAAGCTAAGGAGTCAGTTAATCGGGCACAGCTTGTTATGCAGCCATTGATACATAATCAGGACTTGGTGATTTAACGTAGTCGACAGTTATTATCGACAGTTATGTCGACAGTTAATTTCTTCTGGCGTCACATGATCTTACACCATAGTAAAAAAAGTTTGATTCGAAAGAGCGGAAGAGGTGGTGGATTCCGGAACATCGTATATGGGTAGCTGTGATCGCGATGACTGTTCTTCAATCGTTTCAATCCAGCCTGGCGTCAAATTATTGGGTTGCCCAAAAAGTAATTGCGGATTTTTTAAAAGAAAGTAAATGCATTTTTAATAAAACTTAGAATGAACTTTAATCAAATATACTTTTTTTTACACTTTTTTTCTAAAGCAAGCTAAAAGTTACAGCTGATAACTGACAGAAGAAAGAATGCAATTACAGAGTCACAAGCCGTTGAAAAAACTTGTCAACGCCGACTATATGAAAAATCCGCAATTACTTTTTGGGCAACCCAATATATGAGGCTTATTGCTGGGAACATGCTTTGGAAGCTGCTTTGTAGCTTCTAGAACATTTGTAGACCCTTAACATTCAAACAAGACGCAAGCGCTGAAGAAATTCATTATATGGAATGAGTCGAAACACCGGTACATTACATCCGCGCAGCTTGCAATTTGTTTTTATACCCTCCACCATAGCATAGGGGTATACTTATTTCGTCATTCTGTTTGTAACTCCTCAAAATATTCTTCTAAGACCCCAAAAGGATATATATTCTTGATCGTAATGATCCGTCCGTCCGTCTGTCAGTCGAAAGCACGCTAACTTTCGAAGGAGTAAAGCTAGCCTTTTGAAATTTTGCACAAATACTTCATATCAGTGTAGGTCGGTTTTGTAAATGGACTATATCGGTCCATGCTTTGATATGGCAGCTATATAAACCGATCTTGGATCTTGACTTTTGAGTTTCTAGAGAGCGGAATTTTTATCCGATTTGGCTGAAATTTTGCATGAGGTGTTTTATTACGGCTTCCAATAACTGTGCTAAGTATGGTTGAAATCGGTTCATAACCTGATATAGCTGTCATATAAAACCTATCTGGGGTCTTTACTTCTTGAGCGTCTAGAGGGCTCAATTCCTATCCGATTTGGCTGAAATTTTGCAGAAGTGTTAAGTTATGACTTCCAACAACTGTGCCAAATATGGTTCAAATGGATTCATAACCTGATATATAACCTAATATAGCTGTCATATAAATAGATTTTGAATCTTGACTTTTTGAGCCACTAGAGGGCGCAATTCTTATCCGATTTGGCTGAAATTTCGCATGACGTCTTTTGTTATGACTTCCAACAACTGTGCTAAGTATGGTTTAAATCGGCCTATAACCTGATATAGCTGTCATATAAATCGATCTTGAAGCTTGACTTTTTTAGCCACTAGAGGGCGCAATTCTTATCCGATTTGGCTGAAATTTCGCATAACGAGTTTTGTTATGACTTCTAACAACTGTGCCAAATATGGTTCAAATGGATTCATAACCTGATTTAGCTGACATTTAAACCGATCTGGGATCTTGACTTCTTAAGCCTCCAGAGCGCGTAATTATTATCCGATTTGGATTTGAAATTTTGTACAACGGCTTCACCCATGACCTTCAACATACGTGTCAAATATGGTCCGAATCAGTCTATAGCCTGATACAGCTCCCATATAAAAGGACGCAATTCTTACTCGAATTGGCTAAAATTTTACACAATGACTTCTACTATGGTCTCCAACATTCAATTCCGAATCGGACCATAACTTGATATAACTCCAATATCCTTAGCTTGCCTTAAAAGAGATATCGGTAAAAGAACTCGACAAATGCAATCTATGATCGAGGGTATATAAGATTCGGCCCTGCCGAACTTCGCAAACCTACTCAGAAAAAAGTCACGATAAAAGGTGGTCATGTCGAGGGAAAGTGAATAATTTCTGAAATATAGACTACTACCACACATTTTGTACCCACTACCGAAGGATGGGGGTATTTTCATTTTGTCAACCATATAGACCGATCTGACGATTTAAGGTCTTAGTCCCATAATAGCCACATTTATTATCCGATTTTGCTGCAATTTGGGATAGTGAGTTGTGTTAGGGCACTTGATATCCTTCCTTTCTTTGCGCATAAAAGGCGCATTTATTGTCCGATTTTGCCAACATTTGGAACAGTGAGTTATGCTAGGCCCTTTGATATATTTTTTCTAATTTGGCCCAGATCGGTCCAGATTTGGATATAGCTGTCATATAGACCGATCTCTCGATTTAAGGTCTTGGTCCCATAAAAAGCGCATATATTGTCCGATATCGCTGAAATTTGGGACAATCAGTTCTATTAACTCTTCGACATCGTTCGTCAATTTGGCCAAGATCGGTCCAGATTTGAATATAGCTGCCATATAGGCCGATCTCTCGATTTAAGGTTTTGGGCCCATAAAAGGCGTATTTATTGTCCGATTTTGCTGAAATTTAGGACAGTGAATTATGTAAGGCCCCTCGGTATCCTTATTCAATATGACCCAGATCGGTTCAGATTTGGATATAGTTGCCACATAGACCGATCTCTCAATTTAAGGTCTTGGGCTCATAAAAGGCGCATTTTTTGTCCGATTTCGCTGAAATTTGGGATAGTGAGTTGTGATAGGCCTTTTGACATAGCTCTTCAATTTGGCCCAGATCGGTCCAGATTTGGATATAGCTCTCATATAGACCGATCCCTCGATTTAAAGTCTTGGCCCCCTAAAAGGCGCATTTATTATTCGATTTTGCTGAAATTTAGGACATTGTTAGGCCCCTCGATATCCTTCTTGAAGACGGGCCAGATCGGTTCAGATTTGGATATAGCCACCATGTAAATCGATCTCTCGATTTTAGGTCTTGGACCCATAAATGACATATTTATTATTCGATTTCGCTGAAATTTCCCACAGTGACTTATGTTAAGCTTTTCGACATCTATGCCATATATGGTTCAGATCGGTCTATATTTGGATATAGCTGCCAAAAAGACCAATACTGAAGCAATATTGAACATTGACTTGTATTTATTGGACCACTCAATGTCCGTGTCGATTTTGGTTCAAATCGGACCATATTTCGATATATTGGATTATTACGGAAGGTGGTTTACTTGGTCTCATTTGAATATATAAAAAATATTTTCACGCAAAAACAAAAAAATTGGTGGTTTGATTTGGTAACACTTTGTTTTAGCTACCCAGTGGAAAATTCCATCGAGATTTTCTGCTTTTGGAGAAAATTGCCTCGAGAACATATCGTTAGAGACTTCGTTGGAGGCCATCGCAGCGCAGAGGTTTGCATGTACGCCTATTACCCTAAACGACTGGATTCCAATCCTGGCGAGAACATCAGAAAAAATTTTCAGAGGTGGTTATCATCGCTTAATGCTGGCGACATTTATGATGTACTATGCCATGTAAAAACTTCTCCCCAAAGAACTGTTGCATTGCGGCACTCCGTTTCAGACTCGGCTATAAAAAGGAGGCCCTTTATCATTGAGCTTAAACTTGAATCTGTTAGCACTCATATGTGATATGTTTGCTCCTCTTTCTTAATGTAATGTTCATGGGCAAATTGGCATTTGCAGGGACATACCTACAGATTTCAGTGCTTCAAAAATGTGAAAGGTGGTTACTAGTCTTGGTAGCATGTGTGTTCTTACTTTCGCAGAATATCTTTGTCTCTGTAACTCATACAGTATTAAAGATATGGACCAACAACAAGATGTTCCTTAAAGCCTATGTCCTCCTGCTCAGTTCAAAAATTGTGGATTGTTTTCACTTCTTTAGTTCAGCGCTGCAATATTCGCAGTCGCGCGGTAATCCAAGCACGTTACCACCTCGGTTACCGGGAGGCTTAAATCTATTCATTAACTTTAAATGCATTCAAAATATGCGTAAAGTCTCTTAAATATAATTTTTAATTACATTTGAAAATTTTAATTAAAATACTTAGGTGGATTTATATTGGGTTATAATGTTTTTCTCCCTTTGTGCTTACTAATCACCACTTGCATTATAAAATTAATTAAAACGAGTAGAATTCAATAATTGTTGTGCAAAAAAAACCTTAAGCCAATCGAAGGTTAACCAATAATTCCAACATTCGATTTCAAAACTATGAAGCGGTGAGGTGTGGGACAGCAACACCAGCAACAACAACAAAAGCGATTGGTCACAAAATGAGTCACTTGCATGTTAACATTTCATATTGAAATGCCACAACAGTTTTTGGTGGCTAACGAAAACCACGAAAAAACTACAACGCCAAAAGCAACAACAGCAGCAATAGCAAAAAAAAAATACGAAAAGATCTTTCATTAAAACTAAATTTAATTAAAACACGAATACCTGGTTTTGTGTAATGCCAACATGTACACCAAAACACCAACCAACCATTCATTGGATGGAATGAATGAATGAGGTGAAGGTTATCGTCACCAACATCAAAAACTCCTCTTCTCTTCTCTTTTTTTAAAATAATTAAAAATAAAGAATTTATCAAAGTTGCCAAAGAAAAAAAAAAAACTTCAAATGAAAATGAAGTGAAGAAAGTGCGACAATTAAATAGAGGAAATGGGTATGTGAGTTGAGGAAATTATTTGAGGGAAGTTTCAAAGAAGGAAATCTCCAATCTCCTTCGTCAAATTGTACAAATTGTTTAGAAAGAAGGCTATACAAAGTTTAAAGAGCTAAATCTACTTATATGTGTCGCTTTCAGCGATATATGGTCTACATAAAAGCATTGCAACAATTGTTCCTAAATCTTATAAGAGTATAATCTCCATAATTGTTGGGTAAGGTTAAGTAAGAGTGGCAGTCCTTTACAGCTCCACTTAGACAATGTTAAGACCATTGTGATACCACAGTAGCTCTGTCGCTACTCAAGGTCTCTGGTGGGAACGGAATCCACGACTCACTGGCAATCCGACCACGCTACCCACTCGGCTGCCAGGGCGCCTTCCATAACCCGGGGCGTCTTCAACCCCTCTTTAAAAATTACATTTTGTTAGTATCTGCCTATCTAAGCGTGACTTATAAAAAATTCACACATAACACTGTTTTACTAAAATATTCTAAAATTCTTGTATGTAACCTGCACCTCTGTCTTTTGAAATTCACCTTGCATAGCTATATCCACAATATCTTCCTTTTATTTGTAAGCATTTCATTAACATGCCGCATCACTCGCATGTTTTCTCATTTAAGCAAATCCTTAGGCTGCATATTTTTCGTTTTTATTTTCTTTTCTTTCATTTCAATTCAATTCAATGTAAAATGCAAATTCATTTTGTAATTGTTTTTAAAAACGCCATCCATACACTAGGCCATGTGGCCTACGAAGTATGTGGCGTATGATTATTTTTAATTTTTAATTCGTTTAGTTGAATGGTCTGTTCTGTTGGTGTTGTTTGCAAAGCGAAAGACAACCTTAACGTGTGTGTTGTGTAAGTAATATGGCATGTCATGTGGGAGTGCTTGAGTGTGTGTGTGTGTGTGCGTAAGTAGATGTTCTCTATGGAAGAGAACAGCGTCAAATGATGATGGTGCGGATATCTGTTAGTGGCTTGAATCAAGTAGAATTTTAAAACAAATACTTGTTATGGCATCTCTAAACTAAAGTAATGAAATCATGCCTCAGACCTCTCCCCCCTTCCCCACTAAAAACCCCAAAACACACCAACACACACCTATTTACTTACTCTCGCTGCTGCTGCTGCTGCTGCCATCCAGACAGGTTTATATGCATGTTTGGTTCTGTAGTCATCACACTTGTTATTGTCTTTGTCTTACGTTTTCTTTTTCTCTTCTTCTTCTTTCATTTCATACTATATGCATGCATAGTTTTTCCTTTTCGACCTCTTGCTCTGGTCTTTTTGTTTTTGTTGTAAATCAGTGGCAAGAGGTGTTGCTGAAGGTGTTAGTGGTGGGTGGTGAGAGTGTCATAGATGACTTTCTCTTGAGAGATTGAGAATAAGGCGAATGAATGTTTGGGTGTCCGTGTGTGCGGTAACTGTGCACAGTGATTTTGTTGTTCGGAAAGATTTTGAAAAAAAAATTAAAATGGGACGTTCTTAACATTGTTGTTATTGTTCTAAAAGCATTTTTATACGTCCGTCTGTCTGTTAAAATCACAGTCTTTAAAAATAGAGATATTGAGCTGAAACTTTGCACAGATCCATTTTTTTGTCCATAAGCAGGTTAAGTTCGAAGAAGGGATATATCAGACTATATCTTGATATAGCCCCCCCATATAGACCAATCCGCCGATTTAGGGTCTTGGGCGCATAAAAACCGCATTTATTACTCGATTTTGCTGAAATTTGGGACAGTGAATTGTGTTAGACCCTTCGACTTCCTTCTTCAATTTGGCCCAGATCGGTACAGATTTAGATATAGCTGCCATATAGACCGATCCTCCGATTTAGGGTCTTAGGCCCATAAAAGCCAAATTTATTATCCAATTATGCTGAAATTTGGGACAGTGAGTTGTGTTAGGCCCTTTGATATCCTTCTTCAATTTGGCCCAGATCGGTACAGATTTGGATATAGCTGCCATATAGACCGATCCGCCGATTTAGGGTCTTAGGCCCATAAAAGCCACATTTATTATCCGATTTTGCTGAAATTTGGGGCAGTGAGTTGTGTTAGGCCCTTCAACATCCTTCTTCAATTTGGCCTAGATCGGTTCAGATTTGGATATAGCTGCCATATAGACCGAACATCCGATTTAGGGTCTTAGGCCCATAAAAAACACATTTATTTTCCGATTTTGCTGAAATTTGGGACAGTGAGTTTATGCCCATTGACATCTTTCTTTAATTTGGTTCAGATCGGTTCAGATTTGGATATAGTTGCCATATAGACCGATCTCTCAATTTAAGGTTTTGAGCCCATAAAAGACGCATTTATTGTTCGATTGTGCCAAAATTTAGAACAGTGAGTTGTGTTAGGCCCTTCGACACCCTTCTTCAATTTGGCGCAGATCGGTCCAGATTTGGAAATAGCTGCCAAATAGACCGATTTCTCAATTAAAGGTTTTGGGCCCATAAAAGACGATTGTTCGATTTTGCCAAAATTTGGGACAGTGAGTTGTGTTAAGCCCTTCGAGATCCTTTTTTAATTTGGCGCAGATCGGTCCAGATTTGAATATAGCTGCCATATAGACCGATCTGCCGATTTAAAGCTTTGGTCCCATAAAAGACGCATTTATTGTCCGATGTCGCCGAAATTTGGGACAGTAGGTTCTTTTAGGACCTTCGATGTCCTTCTTAGCTTGGGCCCAGTTCGGTCCAGATTTGATTATATCTGCCATATAGACCAATCTCTCGATTTTAGGTTTTGGGCCCATAGAAGGCGTATTTATTGTCCGATGTCGCTGAAATTATGCATAGTGACCTTTGTTAGGCTTTTCTACATCCTTTTGCTATATGGTTCAGATCAGTCTATATTTTAATATAACTACCATGTTGTGCACTTGAACATTCATTGAATGTCATTGCAAGTGCTTTTTGTGTATTTTATTTTATATTAATTTTGGTCTAAGGACATTCACACATTCGCTCAACCTGGTAATCAAGACCAGTTTCGTCCATTAAAAATAACAACGAAGTCGGTTTACCCCTAATTTTGTGGAAGGAGGCTAAAGTTAAAACCAGACTACAGTTGTTCCAGACTTCGTTTGAAAATTTCCTACCACTGTGCAACCGGCAAATGTTGCAACATACAGAGAGAGAGAGAAAGAGAGAGGGGCAGAGAGAAAGATGGACGCCAGCAATAAAGCCCAAATGCACATATAGTTCCACCTACTATCTATCTATCTGCATATTAGTTTGAATGTATGTATATTTTTAAACTATGACACATATGGCATGGTAGGAGTTGAAAGGAGAACGATGACGATGGTGGTGGTGATGGTGATGAGTATGGAGATTATGATGATGATATCGCCAGCAGTTGTAGTTGCCTTAGCCGCAATCATTTTAGTCGCGGTCATATTCATAGTCAATGTACGTAAATGTGCGTGTTACACCCACATGTTAAACACCATAAACTTGATGGCATTATAACAGCCGTGTGTAACTAATGAGCAAAAGCAACAACAAGAACAACAAATAAGCACAAACTAGACCAGTTTGCAATGAACATTAAAATGGCCAGAATAGCAAAGGAATAAACACAATCATACACACACACACACACACATATGAAAATAATAATGATCCAAAAAAAAAAGCACGAGCACAAATGAAATAAATAAAAAATAAATGACTGAATGACTGGACTGACCAACATCTTCAAGTCACGCAATAGGCGAGTTACTTCAACACCAATACCATTACGAAAATAGCAAACCAAGTGCCAAAAGCCTTATTCAGCAACAGCCCCCAAAATAACAGGGCAACAAGAACAACGAACACAACCACAATTCTACCTTCTGCTACTCTAAAACAAGAATGAGAGAAGAAATGGGAGAAGAATCCAACAATCCCATATACATAGCCATATAAAGTCATATACTCAACAATAACAACAACAACAAACATAATGGCAACAACTCCATCATAAATATCAATGGCCAAAGCTACAATGAAACTGAATAAGCAACACTGAGAAAATGTAATGAAACCCATAAAACGTGAAAATGATAAAATAATAGAATTGAATGGAAAAACTTCTTCTCGGAAGGACGACACACATATGACAACGAGTACATATGAAGACAAAAACAAAAAACAAAACCTATTTCCAACAAAATAACTGTATATTCATTCTTCTTCAAGTTCATCCCACGCCATGGCTTTAGAGAAAGGACATGGACTAGTTGTCATATGTGTGTGTGTGTGTGTGGGATTGTGTGTAACTGGGACAATGCAGAGGAGTATGTGCCACTCACTCGCTGACGTCTGCAATAAATATTTGAAATTGATAACTAATGAGGATTTCATGGCCAGCCATGGTCATCATAAAATCTCCCTTGCCCTGCAACGAAGAAAAAAAAAAGACCATAAAAGCAATGTTCTCATTCTCTGCTTTGGGATGAAGCAAGCAGAGATGGTTTTTGTTTTTTTTTTTATTTAATGACTCTCTTTATATTAAGTGACAAAATAACTGGAACCACTTTAATGCGAATATAGTAGTAATTCGAATAAGTACCGAAATCCGATTTTCAAGAAGAGGATTTGGGTTTTTTTTTAGTTTTTCGATTATTGGGAAAATGTGGGCGGCGAGCGGCTCTATATCTTATGGTTCATTCAAAACTTATAAAAATGTGTTATGGACAGCATAAGCCATCACAGCTCACTGTCTGATTGGGAAGCATAAGGTGATCAGTCCGGAACTGTCTGGAGTTCAACTGGTTGCAGTTGGACTACGTGGTCGAACCAGAGTCCTTAAACTGATACCACGGGAGTCAGGGGCCCCTGGAACTTCGGTCCCAGCCTGATTATTGGTGAGGCCCCAGTTGGGAGCAACGTGGTGGCTGTGGTCTAAAATGGCAGGAAGAGCATTTCGATGCTCGGTGTGGAGTTGCATGTACTCAACCGGGTGCCGTGACCCATAGAACGGAAAGAGTTTTGCAAAGAGATTGGATGCTCCTAACCAGGGGGAGGACACGTACAGACAACATGCACTCGAATTGGTACTCATGCTAGCTTCGGCTATGTATGGGGGCGTTGGTAGACGCATCGCTTTCACCCGGGGTTTAAGAGCCCTGCAGGATTAACCCATCCTGGCAGGTGCCTGCATAAAACACCATTTGGACTTGTCTGATTGGGAAGCATACTGATAGACTGGATATTGCAAGTAATCATCTTTGTAAAAGCAGCAAAGACTTAAAAAAATAAATAAAAACGCCAGAGCCGAATCTTGATATGTTCAAATTTTCTAAAGATCTGACCAAAATTGTGGCTGCTGCAGCCACGATAGGGCATATCGGATAAAAGATATATATGGGAGATATATCTAAATCTAAACCGATTTTTTCGAAATAAATAGCGTTCGTCCTTGGCCCAACAAAGAGAGGCAAGGACCAAATTCGATGGTAATCGGACAACATATTCGGTTTGTACCTTAATTACAAGAATAAATGGACAGACAAAGCAAAATAAAAACTGCAGGTAATCCTAAGCCGATAGGTATACTTAACAATGGGTCTAGCTCGTCTTCTTGGCTTTGTAAACAAATGCACAATGTTATAATACCCTGATCCACAGATGTTGCGTAGGGTATACAAAGACTGTACTTTGGATATTTTTCATAAAATGGTGACTCAATAGTGTAAAAAATTCGCTTTTAGAAACCAAAAACTAAGGCAAAAGGTCAGCATGTCCGCCTATGACTCTGAACGACTGGGTTCGAGTTCTGGCGAGCACATCGGAAACATTTTTCATTTTTTCATTTTTCATTTTTTTTTTCATTTTCATTTTTCAATGCTGGCGACATTTGTGAGGTACTTTGCCAAGTAAAAAATTTTCACAAAGTTAGTGTCGCACTGCGGCACGCCGTTTGTACTCAGCTATAAAAAGGAGGCTCCTTATCATTAAGTTTTAACTAGAATTAGACAGCACTCATTGATATGTGAGAAGTTTGCCCCTGTTCCTTAGTGGAATGTTCATGGGCAAATTTGCATTTGAACTCAAAATTTTCTAGGGTTTATATTTAATAAAAGTTTTTCTTTTATAAACTTAAGATGAGTCTGATGTGGACAAACCCGAAATGATTTTCGATGGATTTAAAACAATTCATTGTTCTGAAGCTGGTCGAAATCTGTTTACATAGGTGCCTTTAATAGACTCCTTTGATCAGTAGATTGGTCTATGTGACAGCTATATTCAAATATAATGCAATCTGGACCATATTGGGCAGTGATGTCGAGATATTTATTCAACGCACTGTTCAATATTTCATCGTTATCGGATGAAAAATACGTCTTTTTATAGGCTACGAAAAGACCTTAAATCGGGTATATATATTGACAATCCCAGGATACAGCTCAATTGTCTAAGGATTTTACAATGATCAAGAATAAATGTATTTTGTTGGCTACGAAATTTCATTTCATATTTCGACGCATTACAATTGGTATGACAAAATGAATGTAGCCCCATCACCGAATCATTTAATCAAGGGACTCTTTTAAATATTGTTGTTTAGATCATATGGTCAAATTAAGAAATTCTCAAACATTTTTTTTTTATTGTTTCCATTTGTTCAACAAGAGCAAATCGTGTCTTCCGTAGCAGGGTATTATTTTGCTTTGTACAAGGTGGCGTATGGTTTACGTAACATACAAAATATAATTCATACGCACCATAGGTTTATACATATTGACGGTTGGTTGATACATATGCATATATGGGAGCTATATCTGAAGCTGAGCCGATTTTTGTAAAATCCAACATCGATGCTGGGTGCCATAAGGGAATTCTTTGTGCTTAATTTTGTGAGAATCGGTTAACAAATGACCACATAGTTGCAATTATTAGTTCAGACGTCAGTACACATATATAGGGAAGCATTATCCAAATCTCAAAAGATTTCAATCAAATTCTTGAAGTATTGTCACAGTTGGAAAAAAAAAGCGATGTGTTAGAAGTGGAAATCGGGCGATACACATATATGGCAACTATATCTAAATCTGAACCGACTTCTATCAAATTAATCAGTAATATCAAGAGTCATAGCAGGAGGACCTCTTGCCAAAATTTCGTGAGAATTGGTTAACAAATGTCCACGTTATTGAAATATTAGCTAAAAATGGACAAACATATAAATATAGGAGCTATATCTAAACCAATTTTTTGCAATAAAGATGCCTGTACCAAATTTAAAGAAAATCGGACAGACTGACAGACAGACGGACGGACAGGCAGACGGATATGACTAAATCTAATCAGAAATTGATTCTGATTCAATGGGTATGTTTAGTATGGGTCTTTCTCCCATCCTTCTTGGTTTTAAAAAACAAAGTTTGTGTTCAGAATTTGCTCGATAAAAGAAAACACCGATACGCGACTTTCAATGAAAAATAAAAAGGCAAAAGCTGAGTTCTCCTTTTCAACAAATTGTTCACACAAACATTTATTTGGTGTAAGTGTATAGACATATTTGATGAGACACGGTTATGGATTAGTGTAAGATACTTAATCTGGTCTGTAGTCAAAGAAAGCAGAGCGGGAATAACTTCAATCTTTGACCAAGTACCCGGTTTGAAATTTAGTAGAATATTCAAATTGAGTGTCAAATTCCATACGAGTTCCAAATGCCAATTCACAATGTGAAACCATAAACCGCTAGTAAAAACTTTCCCTTAATGAGGTGAAGCACTGCGGCACGCCGTTCGAACTCGACTATAAAAAGTCACTTATTATTGAGCTCAAACTTGAGTCGGACAGAACTCATTGATATGTGTGAATTAAGACCCGTGTTGTTTAATAATCATGGGCTAATTTGCATGAGTCAGAAAGAATATATCGTTGAAAATTCCACAAATGATCGCATCTCAGCTTTTTATTCCCATCACCATCACCATAATCTAATCATTCCGTTTGTAACACCTACAAGTATTGATGTGTGACCTTACAAATTATATATGCATGTATATATATTCTTGATCGTCTGGACATTCTAAGAAGATCAAGCCATGTCTGTCTGTTTATCCTTCCGATTTGCACGAAGTGTTCTGTAACAACTTGCAAAATCGTGCCAAAAAAGGTCAAAATCGGTCAAAATCGGTCAATAACCTGATATGGCTCCCATATAAGCCAACCACCCTATTTGACATTTTGAGCCTTTGGAAATCGGAATTGTTGTTCGATTTGGCAGAAACTTGCAAAATAGTGTTCCGTTATGACGTCAAGTAATCGTGCCCAATACGGTCAAAATTGGTCTATAACCTGATATAGCTCCCATATAAACCCACCCTCTGATTTGACATCTTGAGGCCCTAGAAACCGAAGTTATTGTCAGATTTAGGTAAAATTTGCCATTTAGCATTCTGTTTCGACTTACAGCAACCATGCTAGGTATTGTCCAATTCAGTCTTAAAATGGCTGTATCTCCTAAACTATGGTTCCTTAATTCGTAACTCCATCAAAAAAATTCAGAATTTTATCGAAAATTTATTAAAAATTCAAATTTCACTTGGAAAACTTTATATGGCTGTATTTTCTAAACTATGCGTCCTTGTGGCAAATGGTCCTTAATTCGTGACTCCACCAAAAAATTCAAAATTTCATAGAAAATCCATTAAAAATTGAAATTTCACTTGAAAAACTTGAAATGGCTGTATCTACTAAACTATGCGTCTTGGAAGGAAGTGGGTCTTAATTCGTGACTCAATCAAAAAATTCAGAATTTCATCAAAAATCCATTAAAAATCGAAACCTCACTTCGAAAACTTAAAATGGCTGTATCTCCTCAACTATGCGTCCCATATAAACCGATCACTCTATAAGTCTTCTACGCCCCTAAGGCTTCACTATTGCCAGAATTGACAGACATTTTCTAGGGAAAGAACGCATATGCCTTTCAACTAAGTTCATTTGCTTACATTTTAGGCGAATCTTTGGTGGCGAAACTTTAGGCAATTCGGTCCGGCCAAATTTAGCTCCTTTTTATTTGTTTGTTTATAGTTCTTAGTTCCCTAAAAGCCTTAAACTTGAATCTGACATCGCTCAGAAATATGTGAGATGGTTGTCCCTGTTCCTTAATGTAATGGCAAATTTGCAAACCTGCCGCATTTAAAACACGATTTTACCAAAAGTTGACCCGTTGAGTTATGTTTAGACCCTAGAAATTCGGTCTCGATTTGGATATAACTACCATATAGACCGATCTCACGATTTAAGGTCTTAGTGAGTGTTTTGGGACCCTCGACATCCGCAACGAGTATGGTCCATCGGATCGTACCATATTAGGAAATAGCACCCATATTAACTGATCGCATGATTTAAAATCTCCAACCAATACATGCTGTATATGCTAAAGGGTCATTTTTAAGCTTTTATCTTTTTGGCAACACTGGTTAAAATAATTCACGCACGTTTCGTGTCACTGTCAGACATCTTCAGTTTAGTCTATAATTTAATCATGAATAGTCTTACAAACGAACAACGCTTGCAAATTATTGAATTTTACTATCAAAATGCGTGCTCTTTTAAGAAAGTTTATCGCGCGCTTCATTGTGTTCAGCGGCGAAGCTTATTTTTAGCTCAATGAAGATCAGCCAAAAGCATTGCATAAGCTACCAATGCATCCAGAAAAAGTCACAGTTTGGTGCGGTTTATGGGCTGGTGGCATCATTGGATCGTACTTCTTCAAAGACGATGCAAGAGCTTGACTTTCATGATATGTGGTTTCAACAAAACGATGCCACTTGCTAAAAATGGATTTTATGAGAAGGGTGTTCGGTGAACATTTTATTTCACGTTCGGGACCGGTCAATTGGCCGACTAGATCGTGCGATTTAACGCCTTAAGACTATTTTTGGTTGGGCCAGTAAGTTGTGTTAGGCCCTTCGACATCCTTCTTCAATTTGGTCTAGATCGGTCCAGATTTGAATATAGCTGCTTTGTAGACCGGTCTCTCGATTTAAGGTTTTGGGCCCAAAAAAGGCCCATTTTTTGTCCGATGTCGCCGAAATTTGGGAGAGTGAGTTGTGTTAACCGGAATTTGGGACAGTGAGTTGTGTTAGGCTCTTCGACATTCTTCTTCAATTTGGCTCAGATCGGTCCAGATTTGGTTATATCTGCCATATAGACCAATCTCTCGATTTAAGGTCTTGCCCTATAAAAGGCGCATTTATTGTTAGATTTTACCAAAATTTGGAACAGTGAGTTGTGTTAGGCCCTTCGACATCCTCCTTCAATTTGGTCTAAATCGGTCCAGATTTGGATATAGCTGCCATATAGACCGATCTCTCGATTTGAGGTTTTAGGCGCATAAAAGACGCTTTTTGTGTCCGATGTCGCCGAAATTTGGGATAGTGAGTTGTGTTAGGCCCTTCGACATCCGTCTTCAATTTGGTCTAGAACGGTCCAGATTTGGATATAGCTGTCATATAGACCGATCTCTCGATTTAAGGTTTTGGGGCCATAAAAGGGGCATGTGTAGTCCGATTTCGCCGAAATTTGGGACAGTGAGTTGTGTTAGGCGCTTCAATATTCTTTTGCAATTTGGCCCAAATCGGTACAGATTCGGATATAGCGGCCATATAGACTGATATCTCGATTTTAAGTCTTGGCCCCATAAAAGGCGCATTTATAATCCGATTTCACTGAAATTTGGCACAGTGACTTATGTTGGGTTTTTCGACCAATATTTTGCTATACACAATTGAAGAATGACTTGTACTTTTTAGTATTTGGTCCAAATCGGAACATATTTCGTTATAGTTGCAGGTGGGGCATAAGGTATGCATTTTTCATCGGATTTTGACGGATTTTAAGTCTAAGAATAATCAAAGTATACTTCATTCTTGTTTCGATGTTTGCGCTGGATTTTGACTTCAATCGCTTTGTGAGCATTATTTTGGCGTACACCAGCTAAGCCCCATTTTTTGTTTTTTTTTTACCCATTGCTTATGCATTGATGTATTAATAAGTTTATTCAATATTATAGTAGCAAATAAAATTAAAAAGTTGATAATATTCTCAAACTCCTAAAAGTATGCAGTGTTATTATCACACAATTAGGATGGTACAGAACTTATAACAATTTTCAGCAAGCAATATGGAAACGTTCTATAACTTACCACGGAGCACTCAGACAAAGGCGCACTCATACCCACACACTCCAATACTAAAGAACAATGTCTAAGGGACATAAAAAGTCCTAAAATGTGTTTTTTTTTCGCAATCATTTGATCTTAGGTCACTCATTCGATTCAATATCAATACAAATACATAATGGATTGCAGACTGTCATAAAACAGGCCTCCAAAGCAAACATCAATTTGGATGAGTATATTCTTCCACATTCACGTTCCTCCTTCCTACCCATGCTCGTTTTATATTGCCAGCTATTTGGCAGGCTTGTTGCTTGCTTTATGTCATGATTTTCGTTTTTGAAGACAGCCGTCAGTAATAAAATATTCGCTACTGAGGACATATAAGAGACCAGCCGCATAAATAAGGCTCGTCTAGAAGCAACATTAATGGGGTCATATTATCCTAAATGGCACAAGACTTTAAATTTGTTTTTTTTTTTTTTTTTTGATAAATAATTTCATTAATGTATTGCACATATATTTAGGTTTTAAGATTTTCAAGTCATAACTTTCTTTGAGATTATGGCAAATTTATTAAAGTCATGCTAATTTCATTTAAAATATTTTTAAAATCTTCAAGCTGGAAAATTAAATGAAAGGAAGAAACAAAAACGCTTTCATAGCTATTCATTGCAAAACAGCAATAGCAACAACAACGAAGCAAACCAACGAAAGCGAATAAAAAAGTGAAAGGCATAGAAAAAGGAAAGCCAAGTAAAGGAAAGCTCATAAATAATAAATGCCACCCACTATTTTTTATTTTAAGGTTACAGTCAGTCAATAAGGGCAAATGGCTTGTAATAAACACACACACACACACACACATAGGGAAGGCTACAGCAACAAACACAGCCATTGGAGCAAATGAGTGGAAGAGAGGAAGTGGTAGAGTCTGAGTTAGTGAGAGAGAGAGAGAGAGAGAGAGAGTAGAGTGAGCAGGAAGTAGTAGTGGCAGTGAATGACCACACGAATGTCACACTCAATTAATTGAAGAGAGAAAGGCGGCGAGGAAGAGAGAGAGAGAGAGAGAGAGAAAATAATGAATCGAGTCAAGCTCTTATTATGAAATACCAGAAGACTGTTGGAATTTGCTAACAGGCAAAGAGAAATAATAGAAGTGGTAATGTTGCATGCTTTTTGTAGCAAGAAGAGTTAAACTTTTTCACTCAAGGGATTTCTTAACTCTAACAAAAGGCATAGGAGTAACAGAATTTTGTATGTAATTCTTACATGTCTGAGAGAGAATTAATGAAACTAAGGTCTATAGAGCGAGAGTAGTTTAGTGTTAACAGTAAATGTGTAGAGAGCTTTTTGCTCCAAAGGAATATTTAACATAAATATTGAACAAAGGGAATGAAATGGCCTGATTTTTTACTAACCTACATCAACAATGTCACAAAATGGGATTACACCAACACTCTCAGCCATATTGGCTTTAACACTCGACCATACAAACACTTGCTCACACACAGGCACATGCAAACAAAACCCATTTAATTGCATGTATTTGGCACTCAATGAAATTTCTGTTGTCATTAATATGGCCATAGTTATGGCTGATGTTGGTGTTGCAGTTACTCTCCTTGTTGTTGTTGTTATTATTGTATTTTAAATTAGTCCATTTCGAAAAACGAAGACAAAATGAGAGTTTTTGTCTTTCACATTTTTCGAAATTGTGCCTTTGAGGGTCAACACACAACATTTATGAATGAATTGGTGTAGCCACAATGTACAGACAATTCTTGTTATTCATTTGTTGTTGTTGTTTTTTTCACAGGCTCCTTGTGAGTGGGTGTGTTTTTTGCTTTATTTTGTTTGTCTGATTAACATTTGGAATTTTTCCTAAAGGCATATACACACGCACACACACACAGAAAGTTGTTGATAGAGACCGAGCGCAAAAGAGCAAGTAGAGAGCATTTAAAAAATCGAAGTTTGAGATATTTGTACTTTCAGCCTTAGTTGGGTTTAGTGCGGTATGTGTGTTATGGTGGGTGACACTGCAATAAAGTTCAATTTCAGGATTCTGGGAATTCTTTTAAAAGTGATGACATTGAATTTAAACTTTTCACATTGTAGTGACAAAATACATAGAATATTTTTAGTGTGTGTGTGAATATGAAATAAAAAGAAACAAAAAACCAAAAAGTCAAAAGTACGAAAGTGATGAGGTTGAAATTCTTATAAGAAATACTTTAATGATGTGTCTTAAGTTCATAAAAGAAAAATCCATGATATAGCATATTGTTAAACTTTTACAAATTCTACAATAAAAGAGTAATTCCAGACGCAATTAATTGTTGAATAAATCAAAAAAGTGACATTATGTGGAGTTGATGCTCCCACTCTGGAATAAGCAACAAAAACAGTGCTAATTTTAAGTTGAATCTTAAATGAAGTGAGTTGAAAATTAAATGAAGTGAGTTGAAAACAATACTGCGACCATACCATTTGAAGATAAAAAGTGTGTGACAAAAATTACGAATCTTTCGCTTAAACTTAAATATTTTTAAAGTGATAAAAATTATGAAAATAATAAAAAAAACATAAAAATAAAAAAAATAAAAAGAGTGCAACTGTGTAAAAAATGCCTTTAAATGAAAAATTTGTGTATGACACAAAGTGTTGGTTCAATTCGATAAAAAAAAACAGTAAGGAAAGGCAAAAGTCAGGCGGTGCCGACTGTATAATACCCTACACCTATACTATAAGTACAAAATGGGAGCTTTATCGAGCAATTCTAAAACAATTTTGATGAAAACATCCGCTGATGTTTTCAGATGGATTATTAAACAAATTTCGAGCAAATATGTTCAAACTGTGATATCCACGTTTGACAAGTGGCAACATTATTGTAAATTACCCAAAATCTGACGAACATATATATGGGAGCTATATCTAAGTCTGAAGCGATTTCGATCAAACTTCTTAGATAATGTAATAGGCATCGAGGAAAGCGTAGTGCACAATTTTGGCAATATTGGCAATAAAAGCGCTGGCAGTGCCTCTAGAAGCGAAGATTGGGCTGTATACACATATGGTAGCTATATCTAAATCTGAACCGATTTCTATGAAACTTACCAGTAATATTTAAAGTCATAAGAAAATCCTTACTGCCAAATTTTGAGATAATCGGTTAACAAATGAGCACACTGTTGTAATATTTCTCAAAATCGGACGAACATATATATGGGAGCTATATCTTAACCTGAAACCATTTCGACCAAACTTCTTAGATATTGTGGAAGTCGTCGAGGAAAGCGTTGTGCAAAATTTTGGCAAGATTGCTCAATAAATGAGCTTGCATTGACTCTAGAAGTTTGAATCGGGCGATATAAAGGGTGATTTTTTTGAGGTTAGGATTTTCATGCATTAGTATTTGACAGATCACGTGGGATTTCAGACATGGTGTCAAAGAGAAAGATGCTCAGTATGCTTTGACATTTCATCATGAATAGACTTACTAACGAGCAACGCTTGCAAATCATTGAATTTTATTACCAAAATCAGTGTTCGGTTCGAAATGTGTTCAAATTTTGACAAATTTTGTTCAGCGATGAGGCTCATTTCTGGTTGAATGGCTACGTAAATAAGCAAAATTGCCGCATTTGGAGTGAAGAGCAACCAGAAGCCGTTCAAGAACTGCCCATGCATCCCGAAAAATGCACTGTTTGGTGTGGTTTGTACGCTGGTGGAATCATTGGACCGTATTTTTTCAAAGATGCTGTTGGACGCAACGTTACGGTGAATGAACACATTTCGAACCGAACACTGATTTTGGTAATAAAATTCAATGATTTGCAAGCGTTGCTCGTTAGTAAGTCTATTCATGATGAAATGTCAAAGCATACTGAGCATCTTTCTCTTTGACACCATGTCTGAAATCCCACGTGATCTGTCAAATACTAATGCATGAAAATCCTAACCTCAAAAAAATCACCCTTTATATACGTGAGAGCTATATCTAAATCTGAACCTATGAAATTCACCAGTAATGTAGGGAGCCAACAGAAAATCCGTCGTGCTAAATGTCGATAGAATCGGTTAACAAATAAGCACTTTATTGCAATATTTCTTAAGATCGGACAAACATATATAAGAGAGCTATAACTAAATCTGAACCGATTTCGAGCATACTTCTTACATACTGTAAAAGTCGTCGAGGAAGACGTTGTACAAAATGTTGGGACGTTGTACAAAATGTTGCTGCCCTTTGTGTAGAAGTTTTTACATGGCTGCCATACCAAATGGTACAGTACCTCCCAAATGTCGCCATCATTAGGAGGCGATAGTCACCGCTGAAAATGTTCATGATGTTCTCGCCAGTATTCGAACCCAGGCGTTTAGCGTCACAGTCGAACATGCTAACCTCTGCTCTACGGTGGCCTCACAAACAACAAAAGGCCACCGAAGCGCAGAAGTTGGCATGTCTCCCTATGACGCTGAACGCCTTGGTTTGAATCCTATCGAGACCATCAGAAAAAAATTTCAACGGTGGTTTTTCCCTCCTAATGCTGGCAACATTTAACATTTGTGAGGTACTATGCCATGTAAAACTTCTCTCCAAAGAGATGTCGCACTGCGGCACGCCGTTCGGACTCGGCTTTAAAAAGGAGGCCCTTTACCATTGAGTTTAAAACTTGAATCGGACTGCACTCATTGATATGTGAGAAGTTTGCCCCTGTTCTTTAGTGGAATGTTCGTGGACAAAATTTGCATTACAAACAACAAAATAAGGGGCAAGCCTAAGCGAAAATTTCCAAAAAAAAAAAATTTACTCGAATTTCTTGGAGACTTTAAAAGATATCCTGCACACATGACCATTTTTATAGGTATTTGGAGCACTTTCCTTCAAATAAATTTTTGAAAATTGGACTATAAATATGCAGCCCGAACAAAATTTTGTAGGGCCGAGGTGGCTTTGAAGACCCACCAAAGGCCTTTGGGGCGCACTATGGGCCTCATTTTATGAAAATAAGCAGCTTAACACTTCAGCTATAACCATCTAAAATGAAGATATTTTTATCCGTTCTAAAATGGCAGACTTATTTCCGCTTATTTTTTCCCCATCCCACTGCGCGCCGTAAATTTTTTTGTTCTGTCCCTGGCTTAAGACCCCACCTCCTTCCTATCGAGAAGCGACAGGAGTGCACCACATTCAGTCCCCTTCTCAACATTTTCTTGAGGTTTGTTCTCTAGTTTCTGGTCAAGAATCTAGCCCAGATATCTATCCTCCGAAGAGTGCTGTAACTGTCGCCCAGCCCAAAACGCCCAGTTAATTGCCTTTGCCCATCCAGACAGTGCTGTCGATTGTTATGATCTTCCTTTGGTTATGTAACGAGGATAAAGAGCTGTCCATTGGCCTTCTTTCTCCTTTCTCCGTCCGACATACCTTCAATCGAAATTGGCTACCCTGAAGTTGTTGGGCCAAGTTTTGAGTTTTTCTTGTTGGCAAGGCTTACGCTAATTTTTTGCAAAGTGAAGAGAAAGTATGGTTGCCCGTCAGAGCGAGGTATGGCGAATATGAAGGAAGCTAAAAAAATGTCATTCGAGCCCCTGAAAAGCCCTTTTGACATCTTTGGGACGTAAGGCCCGAAGTTCTTTTAAAGTAAAAATAAATGGCGCCTCTATTGGGTCCTATGCCAAAAAGACTCGTTTTCTCAATTTAACTGGGCTATATAGAGGTTCATTTCAATAGTTTTGTTCTTTTCCAGCAGTGTCCAACGCTCTTTTTGGGTGCAGATCCTGGTTGGTACTCGACTCCGATGGTTATCATCAGTTTGTTTTCTAGGTATAAACAAAAAAAAAAACACCGCAACAGATTTTCTTTAAATGTTGCACTGGAAGGAATTTTTGGTGTTAGAAGGGGGACGAACCTTCTCCTACATCAATTTAAAATAACGACAGATCTTGGAGATAGCTGCACAAAATTTTTTTGCAATCTTGTGGTAACCCAAAAACTTTGAGTCAAGCAATCTGGATGAACGCCACCCTCTAAAACTCTCCAAATGGATATACTGACCGATTGGGACATAATGGATTTCAATGAAAGAGATTTGGGAGTAAAGTACGAATTTGATAAAGAAAAAATTTTCCAAAGTGACAGTGTGAACTCCCTGACTCCAAAAAAATAACCCCGTAACGGACATGTAGGCCGATCGGTACAATATGGAACTCAAATAGAAGGTCTTTTGTTGCAGAGTACGAATCTGCCACCAAAAAATCCTCTGCACTAACATGATGACAGGTAAAGTGGTACTCAAATGGAAGGTCTATGGGATGGAGTGTAAAGAGCCCTCCACCCCAAAAACGCCCAAACGAACATTTGAGCCGATCCTAGCGAAATGGAAGAATTATTTAAGAAGTAAAGTACAAAACTAACTTCAAGTTTAGAAAAAAAATGATCCAGAAAGGGCCATTGGGACTTTTAAGCGTTCAACATGTTTTCTTTGAGACATGATTTTGAAAAGACGTAACAAATATGGACAAAAATATGCAAATCCTACTACCTATGATGAGTTGTCGATTTTAAGTTTAGAAGGGTAAATTTAACAAAAATAACGAAAACAAACTTGAGGAAGCTGATGGAATTTTTTTTTTATTAAAAAAATGTTCCCCAATTTTTATCATCAATTAAAATTTTTTAAAATTTTTTCCTAACACTGAAACTATTTTGTTTTCTCTTCCAATTCCAGATGCCTGTGTTCCAGTCGCGTTGTGCAATTCTACAAAAATGTAAACAAAAAGTGTTGAGTGAAAAATAAACAAACAATATGTGTGCTTATTGCTGAAATAGTGTAACAAAAAAACCAAAAATAAAAAATGGTGCGTTTTTATAATGTTCGAATTTACCTGTGACATTTCCTTGACAAAAGCCCCCAATCACAATACAAACAAAAACAGATAAGAAGTGAGCAGTGAAAAGTGAACAGAAAATGTAAACAACAGAGAGTACTTGCTGTCCCCCCCTTCACACTTTGTCGTTTTTCGCAATCAGCTGTGTAGTGTTCAGCGATAAGAAGAGCAGCAAGGAGAAAACGGAAAACAAGAAATTATTTAGCCATAAAAAAATCATCTTTCATTATCAGTAGGCCACTAACACATGCACAACAAAAAATAAATAAAAAAAAACCAAAATCTAAACAAAAATATAAAACAATAAGAGACAAAAAAAAAGAAAGAGAAGAAGAGAAGCAGTCATAACTACTACGGAGCACACTTTGCACATGTCTGCCACTCAATGTTAAATAACCAAAACGAACAGCTGTTATTTTGAAATTTCCTAAGACAACCAACAGTAAACTAAACTGAATGGCCATACTCTCGCTCGTTGTTGCTCTCTCTCACATTCATACCCAGACTTTGCTTCCATAACCTACACCATTTGCACAAAAACACAAAGAGTTTTCTTCTCTATGAGCGCAGGCGTCTAAAATTCATCAGCACTCACTTTACATTGTCAGTCCAAACAGAGAGAGCAGGTAACCAAAGGGAGCGAGAGAGAGAGAGAGAGAAGAGCTACAGAGAGCAACTCCAATCTTAAATGTTAATATGCCCCGTGTGTGTGAGCCATCATCATTTACTACCATCGAACACAGTGCGGGTGTGTTTGTTAGTTAGCGCCTGAGACAAGTAATGCCAGTGATGTTTTGTCATTGTTGTTGTCCTTCTTGTTGTGACTACTCTCAGTCCCCGAAATCGCAAACCGCCACTCTGTCACTACTATCTCTCGGTCGGTGTGCTATCTCTCGCTATTCCAGTCGTAGGCCCATAGGTTTGTGGTGGTGTGCGCGTGTGTGTATACGAGTTTGTAATGTGCCGTTGTAGTTGTAGGGACACCTCCTGATGAGAGTGCATTTCCGCTATTCCAACGTTACAGAGCAGCCGTTCAAACGGCAACGGTCAACGTAAACGTCCACTCGCGTTCGGTCGCTTGTCTTCTCGTCTCCGCTTGTAGTCGATGTGTTATTATCGCAGTGCAATGTTGTGATTTGTTTACTCGCCACCACACACCGAGAAGAAGAGGACGCCTTAGAATCCCAACAAAGGGAGAAAGATAAACCAAAAAATAAAGAAAAACCCCCAACAAAATAGGAAACAATCCATCCATTGTCATTTACTCTTGTTCGAGCTGCTGCTAAACTGAGGATATTTTATTTAGGCGGGGAAGCCAACCAAATAAAGAGAGAAAACGAAGAAAACGCACAGCGTTTTACCTTGACTTACGCCCCCACTCTTTACTCTCTCTCTAATGATTTTTCCTTAAGTTCCGGAAAATTGAAAAAAAGAAAAACCAGAGCCAAAACCAAACGAGCCCCTAATTGAGGGGGGCGGCGTAAAGGCGTAAATCCAAACCTCCCCAACTTGGTAGTATTTTCTTTTGGTTTCTCAAAATTCTCAACACTGGCAACATACAATCCTCAAGAGTTAGCAAACACGACGACGTCGTTTGCGTCTCTGACGCTACGGCTGCCACTGCTGCTCATCGTATTGTTCCCCGTGCAGCCGGCAGCACCAACGTCGTCGTCGTCACAGCCAACAACTCGGCATCGGACCACGAAAGCCCGAGCAGCAACACAAAGCAACACAGCATCATTCAGACTTCGGCAGCCATACACAATCAGAACAGTAACGACGACGACAACAACAACCCCGCCACCACTACCACCACTACCATCGCCATCATCAACACCATTGACTTACAGCCACCATTACCAATACCATCATCATCAACATCAACATCATCATCACAAGAGCCACCAATATCATCAACATCCTTCATCAACAACAACAACAATAACACCTCCCACACATCGACATCGACATCAACAGCAACAACAGCTGCAGCAGCACAGCCAACCTCATCATCGGCAGCAGAGAGAGCAGGCCGAGCGAGCCGCCGAACAGCCAGATTTGCCACTGAGAACAACAACGAGTACGAGCACGAGGACGAGGACAACATTGCCCCCTTCAGTCCCATCAGCAGTAGCAGCAATAACGCCGCCATTGCCTCCTCCAGCATTACAGGCTCAAAGAGTGGATCAACCATTCGGTCCTCCACGTGCACCTCCATTACATCGCCCAGCCAACAACAGAGTACTGTTATCGAGAACCAGCCCCACGCCAAACGTCCCAACGCTCTCGGCACTCCCACAACAACAGAGACTGTGGTGCAGATAAATACAACGGCCGCAACGCGGACAGCGGCGTCGGCGACGACGCCACCTACATATCTGACGTGTGCGACTTGTGAGGATTTGCGCCAACAACATCTCGAACAGTATCCACACTGCTCTCTGGGCGCTGCAGGTGCCTCCTCCACAACAGCTGGGGCCCGAGCGAAAACGGCATTTGCTGCAAATCCAACGACCTGCAGGGGTTGTGCTGTTGTTGCAGCTGCATCATCCACATCGTCGTCCGCGGCTGCAGCTGCTGCCGCCGCCGCTGGTGTTGGTGCTGGTGGTGACTATCAACATCATCAACATCATCAAAATAATCGCCCTGTGTGCACGGACAATAATATGAGGAGTGGCAGTTCGGAATTACTACTCGAGCAGCAACAACAAGAGTTACGGTTACGTAAACTACGAGAACTGGCTCCAAAAAAGAAAAATGGTAACCGGCGCTTTCGTTCGTGGCGCGAACGTGCCCGCTTCTATGCTACCTCCACACTCGCCTTCTTCTCGGTGACCGCCGGTGCCTCGCTACTGTTCCTCGTGCCGCTCTATGTCGATCCGGCGATATCGACGCTCAGTCACGACTTCATTGAGAATCCCACGCTCTGCACCACATCGCGCCGCGAAGATCTTGTCGGTATATTCAACTGTTCGTGGAGCTCGTGCCGCGAGGGCTGCACCTCCGATCTATACAAGTGTGTTCATATCTATGTGACGTTTATCGAAGACAACATAACCATACCCGAGAACATGACCGACTATACAAATTACACGGCCGACTGGACGCAATCGGACGAGGCCACCCTCCTGGTCAACATCAAGGGTTGCGGCTATCCGCCCACGGTCACGTGCAAAACCTTCAATGCATTTTACGGCGTCGAGGGGGCCATCTACCCCTGCTATTATTCGCGTAAAAATAAAACGGTAGTGCTCACCTCGTACAGCCACGACGATCAGGTCCATGTGATCGTGCATTTTTTTGCCGTGCCATTTGTGATAACAGTGATCTCATCGATAGCTCTGTGCATTATGCACTGTGACTGCCGTTGTAAAAAGGATCGAAGTCATCGGCGAAATCGGCCGCAGTGTCGACGCCCACGAATTGATAATTTAAGGTAAGTGCATATGCATGCATGGCTGTATGCTATCTCATATAAGGCGTTTTCTTTAAGGATACTACACTGAGGGAGTGAAGTTATTTTTGGTGGTAGTTGCCTATGTTTAGGCAAGTGGTTTTAATTTTGGGCTTAGAGAATCAACAGTACATGGTGTGTTTTTCAAATTATTAGTTGCGTAGAAAATGTTGTCAAAATTAGAAAACTTTGTTAATGGTGGAAAATTTTCTCAAAAGTAGATAATTTATTAATGGTGAAAAATTTCTTAAAAAATAGAAAATTTTTCAAAAATAGAAAATTTTTCAAAATTAGAAAATTTCGTCAAAATTAAAAAAAAATCGTTAAATAAAAAAATTTCGATGAAATAAGAAAGTCTCGTCAAAATTAGTAGAATACTAAGTTTAGAAAAACGTTCGTCAACATTGGAAAATTTTGTCAAAATTAGAAAATTTCGTCAGAATTGGAAAATTTCGTCACAATTGGAAACTTTGACGACATTGAAAAATTTCGTTAAAATTGGAAATTTTCGTCTGTTTTGCGCTCTTTTATTTTGAAAAATTGTTCGAAATTTAGAAATTTGTCAAAAGCGGATAATTTGTCAAAATTATTATATTTCGACACTATTGGAAAATTTTGTAAAAATTTAAAAATTTCGCCAAAGAGAAAATTTCCATCGAAAAAAAAATCTCTTTTGATTACGAAAATTTCGTTCAATATACCAAAATTCTTCAAAACTAAAATATTTCGTCCAAACTAGAAAATTTGTCAGACGAGAAAAAATCGTAAAATTTGGATTTTTCGTCAATATTAGAAAATTTGTCAGACGAAAAAAATTCGTGAAAAATTTGGTTAAAATTACAAAAAATTCTTCAAAATTATAAAAACTGGTGAAAAGGGAAAATTTCGCTAAAATAGAAAATTTCGTACAAATTGGAAAAATTTATCAAAACTATAAAATTTTGTCAAATTTGATCAATTTCCCCAAATAGAAAATGTCGTCAAAAGTAGAAAACTTCCTTCAAAAGAAAAAAAAAAAATAGTCCTCATAATCATAAATTATAAAATTTCGTATAAGTTAGGAAAAAGTTTTAAATTACAAAATTTTCTTTAAAATTACGAAACTTTGTCAAAATAAAAACAAATTGTTAAATTTGGAGATGTTGTCAGAAATTAGAAATTCCTATTATGATGGAATTGAATATTGAAAAATATTCTTGAAATTAGAAAATTTTCGAACCAAGAAGAGTTTCGTTGAAATTAGAAAGAAATTTAAAAATAAAAAACTTAAAGTTAGGATATGTCTTATTGGAGAATGTGCCCACAATTAGAAAATTTCTTAATATAAAGAAAAATGAAATAAATATGGAAATTTTGTGAATACTTGAATAAAATTTCGTCAAAATTGGAAAATTTTGTCAAAATTGGAAAATTTTTTCAAAATTGGAAAATTTTCTCAAAATTGGAAAATGTTGTCAAAAATGGAAAATGTTGTCAAAATTGGAAAATTTTCTCAAAATTGGAAAATTTTGTCAATATTGGAATATTTCTTCATAATGGGAAAATTTTGTCAAAATTACAGACTCTCATTTGTTTTTGGATTTCATCCAGCTTAGATCAATGGTTTTTTTGTTTTGCTTCTACTTCAAATAGAAAAAAACCAACAAAAACCCTTTTGAAATCAAGTCAGACTGTGGTGTGCATATGCGTTCGGCAGGCTACCATGATCGCGATTTCGGGCCTACCAGGTGTCTCTTCTGATGGATTTGCCACTGAAAAAGGCCGAAGAGGCCCTTGGTAGGGCCGAAATCATGATCAGGGTAGCCGAAAAAATTGCATATGCACACCACTGTCTGATTTCACTTCTAAAGCGTTTTTTTTGTTTCGCTTCTCTATTTGAAATATAAACAAAATAAAAAAAAAACATTGGGGTGAGCTGGTTAAAATCCATCAACAAATGAAATATTTTTGCGACCAAAATAGATAGAAGTACAAACGCAAAATTGCGACATTAGCAAAAAGTTTCGTCATTATGCAGAATTTGCTCATAACTAGATAAAATCGGAAATTTGGAAATTTTGTCAAAATTAAAAAACTTCGTTAATATATGAGAATTTTCACAAAATATCGATCGATTGTATAAATAGGAAGATTTGGTTCAAATTGTAAAATTTCGTTGAAATTACAAAATGTTGTCAAAAGTACAGAATTTCGTCAAAATTCGAAAAATTCTTCCAAAATTAGAAAATTTGTCAAAATTTTGGAAATTTCATTATATTCTAATTCTAGAAAATTTGCTCAATTCTAGAAAATTTCGTCAAATAGAAAATCCCGGCAAAAATACAAAATTTCGACAATATTGGGTCAAAATCGGAAACTTCATAAAAATTAGAAAACCGTTTTAAAATTGGAAGATTTCCTCAAAATCAGAAAATGTGCTAGAAATTCGATAATTTGGTTAAAATAAAGAAATTCCCTCAATATAAGAAAATTTCGTAAAAATTTTAAAAAATTTGGTCAAATTCGAAAAAAAGTAGAAAATTCCCTCAACAATAAAAAATTTCAAAAAAATTGGCAAAAATTATAAAATTTTCTTCAAAATTGTAAAATTTCGTCAAAATTGGAAAATTTCATCAAAATTGGAAAATTTCGTCAAAATTTTAAAATTTCATGAAAATTGGAAAATTTCGTCACAATTGGAAAATTTCGTCAAAATTGGAAAATATCGTCAAAATTGTGTCAAACTTAGAAAATCCCGCCTAAATTGGGAAATTCCCCATAAAAATTTCAAAAACTAAAAAAATTTGATGAAACTTAGAATAAACCCGTCAAAATTTGAAAATTCCCTCAAAATAAGAAAACTTTTGCAAAATTGAAAATTTTCTTCAAAATTGGAAAATTTCGTCAAATTTAGAAAATTTCGTCAAAATTGGAAAATTTCGTCAAAATTGGAAAATTTCGTCAAAATTGGAAAATATCGTCAAAATTAAAAAAATCACGTCAAAATTGGAAAAATCCCTATAAAAATTTCAAAAATTAGAAAATTTGGTGAAACTTAGAAAAAACCCGTCAAAATTTGAAAATTTCCTCAAAATAAGAAAACTTTTGCAAAATTGGAAAATTTGGTCAAAATTAGAAAAACCCTCCAAAATTAAAAAATTCCCTCAATATTAAACAATTTCGTAAAAATTGAAAAATTCTGTAAAAATTGGAAAATTTCGTCAACAATGGAAAAATTCGTCCAAACTGAAAAATTCCCTCAAAATAGAAAAATTTCCTAAAAATTGGAAAATTTGGCAAAAACTAGAAAATTCCCTTAAAAAATTGAGAGAATTTCGTAAAAATTGGAAAATTTAACCAAAATTAGAAAATTCTTCCATGTCCGTCCGTCTGTCCGCCATGTCCGTCCGTCTGTCGAAATCATGAAGGCGTAAAGATAATCGCAATTTTGCACACAAACTTCTTAGTGATGTAGGTCGTTAGTGATTGCAAATGGGCCATATCGGTTTAGATTTAGATATAGCCCCCATATAAATCGATCTACCGATTTGATTCTGCAGCTCGTAGAAGCTTTAATTTGCATGCGATTTGGCTAAAATTTCTTCTTCTAAAATGACTTCCACCATCCATGCCAGGTATGATCCGAATCGGTCTATAAACAAATATAGCCCCCCCATATAAACAGATCTTTAGATTTGACTTCTTGAGCCCTTAGAAGCCTCAATTTTCATCAGATTTGAATAACAAAGACTTGTGTTATGACTTCCAACATCCATGCCAACTATGATCCGAATCGGTCTATAAACAGATATAGGCCCCATATAAACCGATCCCCGGATTTGACTTCTTGAGCCCTTAGAAGCCTAAATTTTCACCTGATTCGGTGATTCCTAGTTTTATTCGAATCGGTCGATAGAACTTTTTCTACTTTACTCTCGACGATGTTTTATTTCAGCCCTATATTATGCCGATCGGCCTACATGTCCTTTTTTTGGTATTTAGGATTTAGGGCGTGTCCTCCTATACTTAATGCCTAATATTAATACCAGAGTCGTACTCTAATGTCGAAGATCTTACATTGCTGACTCATAATGGTGATAAAGAGAAGGACTGCTCAAATATAAACAGCATGCCTATGTCAAGGGAAGGTCGGTGGAGACTGCCCTGCACGAGGTTGTGCATAAAATAGAAGAATCCTTCGATGCCAAAACGTATACACTGGCGGTATACATTGACATCGAGGGGGCTTTTAACAATGTGCGGACCGACACACTGATCCTGTCCTTAGAGACTGGATAAATTATATGTTAAGGAACAGGTGGATAAATTGTGTGTCCCATGGCATAAATATAAGGGAGAAAGTGGCACAGGGCACGCCACAGGGGGGCATTTTATCGCCACTCCTCCCATAGATGGATGACTTATTACGGATGCTGACTGAGGAGGGATTTGAACTCGTCTACTACGCAGACGATGTTATAATACTTCTAAGGTGTAAGGATCGCCACCTATGGGTGACACCATAAGTGACCTATTAAGGATGTTGACTGAGGAGGGATTTGAATGTTATAATACTTTTAAGGGGTAAGAATCCGAATGAGCTATGCAGAAGGGCCGAAAGGGTCTTACATATGGCATATGACTGGGCTAGACCCACAGGTCTCATTGTTAACCCAGAGAAGACTGAAATATGCCAGTTCACGGGGAAGGCGAAGGTGGACCAATTAAACGCACCACACTTCCTCAATAAGACGATTTCAAGATCTGACAAGGTCAGATACTTAGGTGCGATTTTGGACAGGAAACTGAATTGGAAGTGTCACATTTAGGAGCATACTGGGAAGGCTCACAGATGTTGGGCACTATGTAGACGGGCCGTTGGCTCGAAATGGGACCTGAACCCGAGGATAGTCCACTGGCTCTCTACGCCTCAGTAGTTTGGTGGAGTGCTATAGAGAAAAAGTGCAACATAAGGACCATACAACAGGTTCAGAGAACATATTGTCTTGGCATGGGCGGAGCGATGAGGACCACGCACAAGACCCATTGACATACAGATTAAGTGTGAGGCAGCCACTGCGGCTATGAGATTTAAGGCGATGGTAGAATAGATTGAGGATGGGAGCAGCTCATCCTGATGCAGGTTTCCTATCGATGCGACGATAGGAAACCTGCAAGGAAGGGAAGAAGTTTCCTATCGGATACCTGAGATGAACCTTAAAGTCGAGTGCGAGGAACTGCTGCCAGAGGCACAGTCTTGGATTGGCGGAACCCTAGTATTGCCATCTGGAAGATCATGGCACACGGATGGATCAAAGGTAGAGAACAAAGTGGTCCTAGGGGTTTACATTGATAACCCAAGGACTGAGATCTGTTTTTGACTGCCTGACCATAATACGGTCCTGCAGGCGGAGATCCGAGCGATCACAGTATGCGTGAAGTGGTGTGGTGCTAACGCGAGGAAGTCGAGTGTGAACATCTTTACCTACAGTAAAATTGCCATAAGGGTAATAACAAACAGGACGGTAAGGTCACGAACAGTCTTGCAGTGTAAGAAGGAGATTAACGCATTCTCTGAGGATGGCAAAATGCGATTTGGCGGTGAAGGCCAGAGGACTGCCGCCAATAAATTTGGTTAACCCGAAACCTTTCGGGTCGAAGCAGTCCGAGTTAAGGGAGTGTGCGACGAATGCGCATGCAACATTGTGGAACAGCGAAACGGTCGGTAGGACGGCGAAAATCCAATGGGGGATCCAAATCGTGGGAGGACGAGGCTATTTCTTAAAGGAAGTAAGAAGGAGGTCAGTTTAGCCATTGGCATCATAACGGGAAACATAGGACTACGAGTTCACTTATGTGAAATCGGTGCGGCAAGTGATGGCATGTGTAGAGCATGCATCCTTTGTCATTGCCCGGCTTTCACGTGTAACAGATACCGGTACTTTGGTGGAGACACAATACCACACATGAGCCAACTTAGGCGAGTGGAATTGAAAACGATTAAGGATTTTGTAAGTAGCATGAAGTTCCTAACTTGAAATTTTCTTTTTGGACGTTACTTTATAGTTTTTAGAGCGCACAACAAGCCGATTACTGGCTTAGGTGTATGTCCATAATGAAATGGGGCGGATTAATATCTGCACCTTCTTTTCAACCTAAAATAACCTAACCGTGTGTTAATACATTTGGTTTTTTTTTGAGGCCAATTCTTAAATCAGATTCATACTCTACTTCCAAATACCATTTATATGATATGCATATTGGCTCAACCTGTAAATATGTCCGCTTGGGTGGGTTTTGTGGTAGGACGTTCCCCTACATTATTCGACTTTTTTTTATAAAATTTTTTGATTTACCATAAAACTGCAAACAAGATTTAATTTAATATACCGTACCCCACTTACGTTTCAGGTGAGAGATTTCATGTTTCTGAAAATTCATTAAAGGGGGAGGGTCCGCCTCCCCCTTATTTAAATTTTTTTTTTTAATTTTTGGTTTTTCTGGAGAATTTACTAAAGTAGGATTTTGCTGCAAATGTTTCAATGTCCGGTCATTTATTTCAATTAAATTTCATTGTTGGTCCTGGTTGAGCATAGGCCCACATCGAACTTAGTTTTGCTAATGCCTAAAATGAGACCACAAAAACATAATTCCCGCACTTGTCTTAAATATGCGCATGCCAACGTAAATATGAATTCGCATGTTTTGTGGAACGTTAAGTGATTGAATGAGTAAAGGAATGGTTGAGTCAATGACTGACTGACTGACTGAGTGACTGAGTGAGTGTGTGGCAATGTGATTGATATTTTATTTGCTCTCAAACATATCAGAACAGCAATCAAAAGCTAAAAACAGACTCCCTATCTTTCAGTGTGTCGGGTGGTGGGTCATCACTGTGATGTTATCTGTGGCATTGTTGCTTGCTGGGTTGTTAAAGTACGAGAGGGTATGGGACGGATGAGGGTAATGGGAAATGCGTTGCTTTTGTTGCTGTTGTTATGGGGGAGATTGTTTGCTCTAATATTGATAAAAATCAATCAAAAACATTCAATTTTCAAATAGATTGGATTTAAAATTAAGTTGTTGTGATGTCGTTGTTGCTGTTGTTGTTGTTGCCTTCATTGATTCTGCTATTATTGTTGATGTGGTTGTTGCTGTCTGTTGGCCACAGATTAAATAATTGATTTAAACTATTTTAAGAATTTCTTGTTGCATTGCAACCACTGACTACCCAGTTTCAAGTTCCTCTGTGTGTGGGGGTCTGTTGTTTTCTTCTTAATTCATTCGCTTTCTCTCTTTCTCGCCCCAGTGACATGCAAAAATATCGTGGTTTGTTAGAAAAATCCAACACTTTCTTAATTGAATTCTGTGTATTTGTGAATGGCTCTTAGTTAGGGCCTCTATATATGTAACGGTTTGTGTGTGGATTTGTTTAAGAGTTGGCGCCAGCGTGTTTGTGCTGCTGAAAAACCGCAACATGAAATTTTTATCCTAGCGAAACCGAACTAAAGAGCTTCTACCCAAGGATTTGTCAAATTAATTAATAAATCTAGTAAAAGCGTGGTTGAAGTGCATCTTAATATTCTCTTTCATGAATCGCATGTGCCAAGTCCTTTGAGCGATTCCTATTTATAATCAAAAATAAAAGACTTAGCCTTATCCAAAAAATAGTAAAGGGCAATCCATCGCCAATCCCAACTCTTGTTAAGGATGACCAGGTGTTCACTGACCCGGGTGATAAGGCTAATCTACTGTCTGAGATGTTTGCAGGAAATTTTTCCTTGCCGTTTAGCAAGCAACCACTCCCCGTGATTGATAGTGTGTCTAGTTCGATGCCTCAGCTAGTCTTTCGAACACGTGGAGTCAAAAGGGTCCTTGCGGACCTCGACGTTAATAAATCTCCGGGCCCGGACGGTATATCAACACTTCGCCTTTGTAAGTGTTCCTCGAAGCTTGCTCGTCCATTACGCAATCTTTTCAACCTTGCTTACCGCGGGAGTTTTCCCGGCGCGTTGGAAGCTCAGCCCATACCTAAGAAAGATGGGGCGAACAATCCTGCGAATTACCGGCCATTTGCGATATGCTCTGCGCTCTCCAAGGTAATGGAGAGTATGGTTAACCATCATCTTGTCAGATACTTAGAGTCCAATGGCCTTCTTAGAGACAGACAGTATGGGTTCGGCAGAAATCGCTCTACGGACGACCTAATGGCATTTTTTGTCGGAACGATGGAGTCGCTCTATCCACCAGTTTGGTGAGAGTAAGGTCGTGGCTCTGGATATCTCCAAGGCACCGTGCCAGGGTCTGGTACGGTGCACTTTTATCAAAGCTTGTCGCTTTTGGAGTCGGTAATAACTTCGTTCGATTTATATCGAGCTTTCTCAGAGATCGCATTATACGAGTTGTTGTAGATGGGTTCTCATCAGATGAGTATACATTGACCGCAGGTGTGCCCTAAGGCTCTGTCCTTTCCCCTTCCCTTTTCATTGACGATCTATTGGGTCAGACTTCGAATCTAGTCTACACATTTGCCGATGACAGTAGTCTGAGTCATTCATATTCATTCGACCATAGGCCCAGTCCTCAAGAAATTGTGGACAAGAGGCTCATTATGGATGAGACGCTCTCCCAGGATTTGTTGGTCATATCCAAGTGGGGTAGAATGAACAGAGTAGACTTTAACGCACAGAAGACGTAGTTCTGTTTCTTGTCTCACAAGCGATTCACTGACCCACTTCAATCATCGATATCTATCGACGGTATAGATATTGAGCAGTCAGATGCTCTTGATGTTCTGGGCATGACGATACAATGTAATGACCGTTGGTCAAAACACTTATTCGAGGTGTCGAAAGAAGCATTCAAGTGTTTGGTCTTTCTTAAAAAGTGCAAGAAATATTTCACCTCTTCTGATCTTCTCAATATCTATACTACCTACATCAGGCCGAGGATGGAATATAACTCTGATATATAAGTACCTAACACAGTACCCAACAATTGTCGCCAGCATTGGGAGAGGATAACTACCGAAGAATTTTTTTTCGGATGTTCTCGCCAGGATTCGAACCCAGGCGGCGTCATGGGCAAACTTGATAATCTCTGCACCACGGAGGCCATAATAAAAAGTATTTGTGAACAATTTCAAACGGCCAGCATTTTTCATTTATAAAAGTTATCACGATTTCAACAGACGGACGGACACACAGACGAACAAACGGGCGAACATGGCGTAATCAACTTATCGCCCGATTTTCACTACTAGACCCACTGCAAGCGCATTTATTGACTAATCTTACCAAAATTTTGTACAACGCTTTCCTCGACGAATTCCACAATATCCATAAAGTTTAGTCGAAGTCGGTTCAGATTTAGATATAGCTCCCAGATTCGTCAGATTTTGGCGAGCATTCAGAATTAGATGTAGTCCACCCTTTTGTGTTTATAGGGTAGGTGTAGGGTATTATAAAGTCGGCACCGCCCGTTCCTTACTGGTTTTGTTATAAAATAAACCCCAAAGTGGTAAAATCAGACCCAAAAGTTAAATAAAATGCCCCAATTTAATGGGAAAATTCAGATTTACTTGAGAAAAACCTAAATTGGTCTCAATAGCAGAATAAAAAAAGGCTCTAAAAATATGAAAATGGACCGCAAAAGTTTTGTTGTGTCTATTGTTATCCCTAATTGGGGCATATTTTTATTTTGAATTGGGGAGTAATTTCCTGGGGCCAAACTTTATACCGCCCTTAGACCCCATCGCTGAAGGAACGATGCATACAGCCACCTGCCTTGCATAACTGGTCTTTTCGTATTTTATGAAGTTTTGTTCCTTGTTTTTATTTCTCACAATTTGTGCAACAGCTCTTCTAAAAGTAGATTTTATTTCTCCATTAAACTTCTATTAAATAATGCAATGCTTAAAATTGTTTTAAATATTGGGTTGCCCAAAAAGTAATTGCGGATCTTTCATATAGTCGGCGTTGACAATTTTTTTCACAGCTTGTGACTCTGTAATTGCATTCTTTCTTCTGTCAGTTATTAGCTTTTACTTTTAGCTTGTTTTAGAAAAAAAGTGTAAAAAAGTATATTTCATTAAAGTTCGTTCTAAGTTTTATTAAAAATGCATTTACTTTCTTTTAAAAAATCCGCAATTACTTTTTGGGCAACCCAATATAAGCATAAATTTTGCTGCTTTAGCCTAAATGAGTCATTTTGTCAACTAAAGATTTTTCCATGGCTCATCTAAGCTTTGGTGTTAGAGGTACAAGTCATAATTTTGCTATCTTAGACAAAGAAATTAAATGAACAACAGCTATTTGCGACAGCGTTTAATCTCTGGCATATCGGGTACATAACTTTAACAACGCAAGTATTTAATGTTATCTACTCATCAGCATCGGCATCAACATTAACATCGACGACAACATCCTCATCCCCATCGTCATCGTCATCATCATCATCATAAGGCTCATCCATCGACAACATCGCCTCGCCATCAACCATTCGCCAGCATTGGCATTGTCCTTTCTTCAGCCACACTCTACTACTTAGCAACCGCTCATGGTTGTTATCTTAACATACTTTCGCATCTGCTTTCTTCTTTGTCAATGTCCTTGCCTCGTTAACCTTAGAGAATGTAGGGAAGTTGCCAGAGTCAGAAAGCGGGAGGTTGACACAGCTGCTAATGAAATTTTGCATTAAAGCCAATGCAATTCTCCTCGATTGAAGTCCTCTGCATTCACATGCATTGTTATCTTTGGACTATGCTCGGTGCTGTTCCATTCCAGTTTTGTGCAACACTATACTCGTGTATACAGATTAAAGGAGCAGTGTAAAGGGTAGCGGGAGCAACCATCCAAAAACTGCTGGGTCTTTGGTTAGGTTAAATGTGTTTATGTTATTGTTGGCTTTTGCTCTCATAGTATCAGGGTTAGGACTTTTTTAAACCGGAGGGTAGTGGGGAGTGTCGGGGATGGAGTTAAGCCAGAGCTTTTCGGATTCTTGACTGAATATGGTTAAATTGATAAAACAAGAAAAGTCAAATGGAACTTTTAGAATCGTATGTGAAATTAACAAGTCGAGAGTCAGGTATTCCCACTAATGCCAGTTTAAGTAGACACAAAACAAAACTCTGCTTTAAATGTGATTTAAAACTTTTAAAAAGCCATATATGGTTGTTCAAACCATTGTGTTGCTATTAAAACATTCAATTAGACATGATTCAAATGGGAGCACTAACTGCACCCACTTTTCAAGAGGGAGTATAAAAGGAGAAGAAGGTAGGTTCATGTTAATTGCAGTCTCCAGTATGGTAGACATTTCACCAGTAGCAGTTATAATCAAGGTGGGGCTGAAGCCATCGTCGTGCAATCGTTTGAATATATTTGGATCTCTATGCCGTCTGCAGGGTGGGGAATAGAGAAAAAGTAATGGTTTAACAGGACCGAATATAGCATGCGAAGCTCTTTATTGCACCGGGGCTTCGACTTCTTATCCCCAAATTCCACAACGTGTTAGTCCCAGCCGGAAGGTTTTGGCAATGTCCCTGATGTGACCGTATGAATAGTCTTCGATAAATCAAGAGCCTCGACGAGGATCGTCTTATGGCCCAACTTGACCAGATTGAGACCTCGGCATACGAAATGATGATCGTGATTTTTCTAACATATACCAGCTCGAGATTATTGAAATTCAATACTTTCTATACAAAAAATTGCGTAGCAAAGGGCGAAAGAACAGGGTTTTTTTTTAAGGAACGCTACAAAAGTAGACCGATAAGGACAGCAAATGACGCCATATTTTTTGCCGCTCTTTTAACATTTCTCTTCAGTAAGATTTGCCATTTCATGATGGAAAAATATACGAGCCAACAACGAGTCGAAATTATTAAAATTTACAACCGAAATTCGGAATCAGTAGCCTCAATGTTAGGATTGCTACGTCCAATTTAGCGATCTGGCTGAATGGCCTCGTCAATAAGCAAAATATGTGTTATTGATCAGACAGCAATCCACACGTAAAATTTCAAATTTTACCCATGAACATTCCACTAAGGAACAGGGGCAAACTTGTCACCTATCAATGAGTACAGTCCGATTCAAGTTTTTAAGCTCAATGATAAGGGGCCTCCTTTTTATAGCCGAGTCCGAACGGCGTGTCGCAGTGCGACATCTCTTTGGAGAGAAGTTTTACATGGCATAGTACCTCTCAAATGTTGCCAGCATTAGGAGGGGAAAGCCACCGCTGAAAATTATTTCTGGTGGTCTCGCCAGGATTCGAACCCAGGCGTTCAGCGTCATAGGCGGACATGCTAGCGGACATGCGCTACGGTGGTCCACACGTAATTCATGAAAATTTACAGTTTTCTGCGGTTTATGGGTCGGCGGCGTCATTGGGCCGTACTTCTTCTGCTATGATCAAGACCGGCACGTTACTGTAGATGGGAATTGCTACCGTTCAATGATAACTCAATATTTTTGGCAACAATTAGATGATGTGGAGTTGGAGGACAAGTGGTTCCAATAAGACGGCGCCACAAGTCACACAGCGAATGCCACAATCAATTTATTGGAAACTAAGTTTGGAGAACGTGTTATCTCACGAAATGGTCCAGTCGATGGGCCGGCTCGGTCGTGTGATTTGACGCCATTAGACTATTTGCTGTGGGACTACGTCAAGTTCGAAGTCATCAATGCAACTTCCAACAGATGAACAAAATCATGTGTAGCACGGAAGAAGTGTAATTTGACACAGATAGAATGTCTGTCATTACACAAAAATACATGCATTGGAAAAAAGTACAGCTAATAGACAGGGTTGTCGAGCGTGGTTAATGTGGTAATTGTAGCATACCTCAACGGACTTGCCTCTTATTTCGCTGCAAGAAATCTGAAGATATCCGCCACCAAATCTTCAGCCGCATTGTTCACTACAAATACCCGTGAGGTGAATACTGAGCTGACTGTGATGGTCGATGGAGAAATGATTCCGACCTTCAAGTGTCCCAACATACTTGGCGTCACATTTGATAGCTCTTACACATTCTCTCCACAGCAATCTGCGATAAAGTCAAGAGTAGAAACAAAGTCCTCAAGTTACTTACTGGCAGCACTTGCGGTGCTGACAAAGAAACCTTGTTGACCATGTACAAAGCAATTGGCCGGTCTGTGGTAAGTTATGCAGCGCCAGTGTGGTCTCGTCAACTTTGTGACAAGCTGTGGAATAATGTTCAGATCTGTCAGAATACCGCCTTCAGCGCTGCAAGAGAGAACCTCTAGATCAAGCAGCATATCAAACAGGTCTTAACAACATTCATGCAGACACGGTAGCAGATACGGTAATTGGCTACCGGGTGAATGTGGTCTTTGGAGAACTACCGCCACCCATTGCACCCGAAGAAATCGATCTCCCCCAGGAAACCAGAGTAGTTCTGACTCAATTACGTTACGGCAGATGCAGCCGCCTCAATTCCTACAGAGCTAGGATTGATGTCGACGTGCAAGATGTATCTCTCGATTGTAACCAGGGACCGCACGATACACGCCACCTGTTTAACTGACCGACCAGACCCACTCGACTCAGACCCAGATCCCTGTGGACGCACCCCATATTAGTCGCAGAGTTCTTGGGTTTTGACACTCAACAGAATAAAGCAGACGAAAGATGGAACACAATAAACTGCTACAACAACAACACGCATTGGAAAAACTACAGCTAATAAGCAGGGTTGTCGAGCTTGGTTAATGTGTTAATTGTATCATAGATGCGTTTTCGCTATTAGTACGATTCAAATATAACATACCAACGATCGGCCCTAGAAGCCATCACAGCTAATATGGTTGAAAAGTTTGGTGCAAATCCTGATATGTGCTGTTGTCAAAACATTTTGACTGGTAAGGTGGTTCGCAATTTCTAATACGATATGTATCTCCATCAACAACTTTGTCAAATTGATTAAGGTGCTCGACATACCCAACGACGATTGAGTACGGTGTAGAGCACGCTTTTGTTCTGAAACAGGGCTTAATAAGTCATCAAGCTTTTGAAGCGCACTAAAATTTCTGCTAATACCTCCAATATCCAATATACGGAGAAAAGTCAAGTATGGCAGTCAAGTCAAGTATGGTATTAATCGATACATAATAGCTTCCATATAAATCGATCCCGGAGTTGACTTCTTGAAGTCAAATCGAGAAGTAGGTTTATGTAGGAGCTATATCAGGTTTAAGATCGATTTGGCACGATTGTTGGGAGTTCTAATAGAATATTGCGTGCAAAATATCGTCCAAATCGGATAAGAATTGCGCCATATAGGGTTTCAAGAAGTGAAATCTGGACCTCGGTTTATGTGGCGTACTTGGCGGGGACGTTGGCGGCCATAGAAGAAGTTAGTGTGGAAAATTTAGGCAATTCGGACAATAATTGCTCCCTGTTAAAGACTTAAGAAATAAGCTCGGGTATAGGATTATATGGGAGCTAAATCTAAAGATTTACCCAATTTTCCTATTTAGAGCGAATTCGGGTACATTGAACTTTAAAAGGATGAAAGTAGATAAAACTACCTTTCAACCGATATTTATAATTGGTCGGACAAGCAAAGTTGTGCTCCAAGAACAAGAAGAAATTTACGTAAACTGCCTACCAAAGACGACTCACATTAGCAGACAAAATTATTACAGCTTAACCAGCAATTGTATTTTTATTCCCTCCACCATAGGATGGGGTATACCAATTTCGTCATTCTGTTTGTAACCCCTCGAAATATTCGTCTAAGAACCCATAAAGTATATATATTCTTGATCGTCATGACATTTTAAGTCGAACTGGCCTTGTCCGTCCCTCTGTCCGTCCGTCCGTCTGTTGAAAGCACCCTTACTTTCGAAGGAGTAAAGCTAGCCGCTTGAAATTTTGCACGAATACTTCTTATTAGTGTTGATCGGTTGGGATTGTAAATGGGTTATATCGGTCCACGTTTTGATATAGCTGCCATATAAACCGATCTGAGGTCTTTACTTCTTGACCCATTAGAGGGCGCAATTCCTATCCGATTTGGTTGAAATTTTGCATGAGGTGTTTTGTAATTATTTGGACAGCATGTCCGCCTATGACGCTGAACGCCTGGGTTCGAATCCTGGCGAGATCATCAGAAAACATTTTCTGCGGTGGTTTTCCCCTCCTAATGCTGGCAACATTTGTGAGGTACTATGCCATGTAAAACTTCTCTCCAATAGAGGTATTGCAATGTGGCACGCCGTTCGGACTCGGCTATAAAAAGGAGGCCACTTATTATTGACCTTAAACTTAAATAGGACTGCACTCATTGATATAAGAGAAGTTTGTTCCTGTTCCTTAGTGTAATGATCATGGGCAAAATTTGCATTTGTTTTGCTATGACTTCTAACAATTGTGCCAAATATGGTTCAAATCGATCCATAACCTGATATAGTTGCCATAGAAAGAGGGCGTAATTATTATCCGATTTGGCTGAAATTTTGTACAATGGTTTCTCCCATGACCTTCAATATATGTGTCAAATATGGTCTGAATTGGTCTTCAGCCTGATACAGCTCCCCTATAAACCAATCTCCCTATTTTACTTTTTGAGCCTCTGAAAGGCCCAATTCTTATTCGATTTCGCTGAAATTTTACACATATACTTCTATTGTGGTTCCAACACTCAATTCAATTAGCATAGCAATTTTTTTTTCGTTTACCCTTTGTTTGTCTAAAAAGAGATACTCGACAAATGCGATCAATGGTACTGCTTGCTCCAAGATCTGAAGCTCGCCTCCAGCTGCCCCTAACCTGGGAACAGACGCTGATATTGGCCATTGATTATTTGAAGGCGCCAATAACTCGCCTTGTTATTTCGAGTATCATTGGCACTTAGTATTTAATTAACAGCTAGTGCCACCTGACTCCTCACTGAGACTCTTCTCTCGAAAATCGCTGACTGCCCGTGGCCGCATTTGTAGCTACTCCGCATAAAAACGAAGCTTTCCACTATCCGCTTTCCACAATCACTTTCTGATTCGATTTAGCTATGTCCGTCTGTCTGTCTGTCCGTCTGTCCATGTTAATTTGTGTGCAAACTACAGATCGCAATTTTCATCCGATCGTATTCAAATTCGGTATGGGAATGTTTTTTGGTCTAGAGACGAAGCCTATTGAAATTGGAAAAAATCGGTTCAGATTTGGTTATAGCTTCCATATATATGTTCGTCCGATTTGCAGTAATAATGCAATAAAAAGGTCATTTGTTAATCGATTTTCCCGAAATTTGGCAGGAAGGATTTTCTTATGACTCTAGATATTATTGGCGAATATCATAGAAATCGGTTCAGATTTAGATATAGCTCCCATATATATGTTCGTCCGATTTCCAGTAATACAGCAATCAAATGGTCATTTGTCAACCGATTTTCTCTAAATTTGGCAGGAAGAATTTTCTTATGACTCTCGATATTATTGGTGAGTTTCAAAGTAATCGGTTCAGATTTGGATATAGCTCCCATATATATGTTCGTTCGATTTGCAGTAATACAGCAATAAAATGGTCATTTGTTAAACGATTCTCTCGAAATTTGGCAGGAGAGATTTTCTTATGACTCTCGATATTATTGGTGAATTTCATAGAAATCGATTCAGATTTAGATAAAGCTCTCAAATATATATATCGCCCGATTTTCACTCCCAGACCTACTGCAAGCGCATTTATTGACCAATCTTTCCAAAATTTTGTACAACTTTTTCCTCAAAGAATTCCCCAATATCCATAAAGTTTGGTCGAAATCGGTTCAGATGTAGATATAGCTCCCATGTATATGTTCGTCAGATTTTGGGTAATTTGTTGTCATTTGTCAATCGTGGTTATTACATTTTGAACATATTTGCTTTGCTCGAAATTTGATACAAGAATTTTAATAATCTATCTGGATACATCCGCGGAGGTCCATCAAAATTGGTTCAGAATTAGATGTTGCCCCCCCCCCCCTTTTGTGTTTATAGGGTAAGTGTAGGGTATTATAAGGTCGGCACAGCCCGACTTTTGCCTTTCATTTCTGGTTTTTACAAAAAAAGCTACCAAAGTTACTGCACCCTTTTCTCCCAAAGCATAAAGAATTCCTAGAAATACACAGCCAACTTTTAAAATATTTCCTTTTTTTTGGAACAATTTGGCTTCTGTGGTTACTGCGAAGCGTAACAAAAAATATGTGATTTGTTCCACACAACAAAGGGGGGTTGCAAACTGTAAGCAACAAAGAATACAATTTTGTTAAAATATTGCCGGCGCTTCCATGGAAATGATAAAAATGCATAGTTTTCGTTTTTCGTTTTTTGTTTTTTTTTTTTTGTAATTTGAATGCATTCACTTTATGAGCACTTAAAAGAGATGAATGAAATTTTCCGCTTCAACAAAGTGGGTGGAAATTGAAAAGGCAAATTGCAAATTGATTTCGGCACATAAATTCACATAGAATAGCCTGTGACTTACACGCTGGGCATATGCTGTGCGAAATTTTTGCTGGTGATGTGGGAAATTTTGGTTGATTTATTTTTGTTTATTTATTTATTTCTATGAGCATGTGTTAAACGTTGGTGGCAACTGTCAAGGCACCACGTTAAGATTATTGATGGCTTATAATGGTTGTAAATATGAGCGAACAAACATTTCCCATTAAGTTGGAGTGTTAATATATATTAGCGAAAATTCTATTTGCTAATAAATTTTAAACACTTCATCAAATACTCTTGAAAAAAGTGGGCCTGCTGTTCAAGTGCTTTAAAGAGGACACCAATTTACCTACAAACATTTAATTGAGTAAATGTTGACAACCACTCACACAGTTATCAATGGTAAAGGATCTCTGATATACATCTAAGTCTAAAAAGCTCTTTTGAAATACATTTTCATACCCATTTGAAGGATACATTTTCATAGAAATTGTCTTTTCATTGAAAATGTATCAAGCCATAGATCGCTTCAGACCATATTGCACACGTATGTTGAAGGTCATGGGAGAAGCTGTTGTACAAAATTTGTGCCAGATCGGTTTATATTGCAGCTTTATCAGTTTATGGACCGATTTGGACCTTCGCACAAATGTTGGAAGTGATACCAAAACACCACGTACAAAATTTCAGTCAAATCGGGCGAGAATTGCGCCCTCTAGAGGGTCAAGAAGTCAAGACACAAGATCGATTTATATGGCAGCTATATCAAAACATGGACCGATTTGGCCCATTTACAATTCTATCCCACCTACACTAATAAGAAATATTTGTTCAAAATTTCAAGCGGCTAGCGGCTTTACTCCTTCCAAAGTTAGCCACAGAGAGACGGACGGACGGACAGACGGACGTACATGTCTAGATCGACTTAAAATGACATGTCGATCAAGAATATATATAATTTATGGGGTCTTGGACGCATATTTCGAACTAGACATGTCCGTCCGTCTGTCCGTCCGTTCGCCCGTGGAGGGTATAAAAACACCAGTTATAGAAAAACACCACCTCCAAAATTTCACTCCAGAGGCTCAAAAAGTCAAACTAGAAGTCGGTTTATATGACAGCTATATCAGGCTATATACCGATTTAGACCATACTTAGCGCACTTGCTGGAAGTCATACCAAAACAACGTATTTGATAAGAATTGCCCACTTTAGAAGCCCAAGAATTCTTATCGGGAGATCGGTTTATATGGCGGCTATATCACGATATGGACTGATTTAGTCCATACTTAAAATTGTGGTTGGAAATCAAAATAAAACTCTTCATACAAAATTTGGGCCAAATCGGATAAGAATTGCGCCCTCTAGAAGCTCAAGAAGTCAAGACCCAAAATCGGTTTATATGGCACCTATATCAGGTTATCAACCGATTTCAACCATAGTTGTTGGAAGCCATAACAAAACACGTCAGCCAAATTTCATCCAAATGCGATTGGAATTGCGCCCCCTAGAGGCTCAAAAAGTCTAATCGGGAGATCGGTTTATATGGCGGCTATATCAGGTTATGGACTGATTTAAACTATACTTGGCAAAGTTGTTGGGCGTCATATTAGTACACTTCATGCAAAATTTCAGCCAAATCGGATAAGAATTGCGTCTTCTAGAAGCTAAAGAAGTCAAGACCCTAGATCGGTTTAAATGGCAATTATATCAAAACATGGACAGATGGACGAACAGACGGACGGACAGACGGACGGACAGACGGACATGGCTAGATCGAATCAAAAGTATACTTTATAAGGTCTTAGATGCATATCTCGAGATGTTACAAACGGAATGATGAAATTAGTATACCCCCATCCTATGGTGGAGGGTGTGAAAATATACTGTCACTGTAAATTTCGTTGCTTTCCTTCTAGCTTGTTATTTGCATTTTTCTTTCCCACAAAAAAATGGCACATAAATTGTAAAAAATGCATTGCATCAGATGTTATTGAACGAAGCTGATAAGGATTTTAATTGAAAACGTTTTCAACTGCTGTGGTATTTACCATTGGTGTTGCTGAAAAAAACACCATCATTTGGGGATATGCAAAAATGCAATTACCCTCAAATTCGTATGTATGCTAGAGTGCCCCAAAAGTAAAAAGATTTTTTCTGAAACTCATTCTTTCCTGTTTTTCCTTTCGAACTCCAATATGCCGACTAGATATCCAAAGTTGGATTTAGTACTTTCTAAGATACCCAGTTGAGGATTTTATGGTTCAAACATGAACAGTACCCTGAGCCTCTACCTTATTATAGCAAATATTTGCACATTCAGAATCTGACTGCAAGCTGGACATCGTGAAGCTACAAACACAACAGGTGACAACGGTATACTTCCCCAAAAGCCTCCCCCAAGGAATCCATGGTGCGACCAGGAGTGCCAAAAAGCTACTGAAGTCAAAAATCTGGCGGACAGGGCAACCTTATAATCAGTAGCAATGCATCAGATGCGGGAGAGGTATCGGGAGAAAAGGATGAGGAGAAATGTCTCTTCCGCAGGAAGAAGAAGGAAATGGAAAGATGTTAGTGGAACGAATCGAGATGTTCAGGAGCCAGAATGATGATGATGGTATATAATGGGTACCACCTAGCCAGAACAAGGTCCACGTAACAGTAACCCAGATGTTATACCACAAGACAGCAGGGGCCGATGGGTTGCTGGTTAAACTGTTTAAGACCGGAGGCGACACGCTCAAATATAATGTCCCTCACACAAGAAAGGGGAATAAGTCTCCTTTCCATCGCATACGAGATACTATCGAGCGTATTGTGTGAAAGATCAGTGTGGCTTTAAACCTGGTAAATCCACCATAGACCAGAAATTTACTCTGCGCCAAATCCGGGAAAAGACCCGAGAAGGACAAATAATCACCTACCATATTTTGGTTGACTACAAAGCCATTCAAAGATATATAAAGCCATGTCTGAGTTTGATAGTCCTGCTAAACTGATGCGACTTTGCAGGATGACGCTTTCTCAGAAAACATATGCTATTCGCCTATGCCGACGACATCGGTATTATGTGTCGATCACCGGAAGAAGCAATTGCAGCCTTTGAAAGTATCGAAAGAGCATCAACGAAGATGGGTTTGGTTGTAAATGGAGATAAGACAAAGTGGATGATATCTAATGCCACAAAGACCTGTAAACCAGTTCAGATAAAGAAAATGTAGAGAGTTGGAAACTACATCTTTGAGATATTCAGCAACTTTGTCTACTTCGGCACCGCCGTAACTGAAGCAAATGACACCAGTTTTGAAATAAAACGGAGTATAAAATTGGCTGACAGATGCTACATTGGATTGAGCATTCAGCTGATGAACATAGCCACCTCTCGGCAAACGAAAATTACACTATAGAAGACAGCGATACGATCCTTGCTGTTATATGGTCCTGGAGCATGGTGGGTACTTGCGACAGCAAATGAGGGGGTACTTAGAGAGTTTGAGCGAACAATCCTTCGTAAAATAAATGGACCAGTTTGCGTCGTATGAACCACGAGTTATATGAGGTGTATGACGACGCACAGTGGGAGAAAATAAAATAAAAAATAAAACTAGTAACAAATACGCCATTCGAGAAGGGATAGACACAACTCTGTAAAAATTGGAGATGGTTTAAACTGAGGTGTTTTCAAGATCATGTGGAAAATTTCAAGGCTCTAGGTAGTACAGGCGCCTTTTGGAAGACTTAGGCGGCTAATAGAGCCTTAAAAGGCCGTATCGGATGAAATATATATGTGGGAGCTATATCTAAATCTGAACCGATTTTGTTCAAAATCAATAGCGTTCGTCCTTAGACCAAAAAAGTGATTCGTACAAAATCTTACGATAATCAAACAACAAATGTGACCTGTACCTTGATCACAAAAATATCAAATATCGAATATCGAAAGAACAGGAAATAAATTTTGAAGTCGAGAGGAAATGAATGTATCAAAAATAAAATCCTTATCCGCGGATTTTATTTTTTATACATGGTTTCTCCATAGAAACTTCTTAGATTTTTTAACGTTTTGCCATACGATTTTTTGAAAAAAAAAAAAATCGATCCAGCCTAACTTATTTACATACTTCATTTTTCATTAATGCCTATCAGTTCTATGAATATATATTTGTCCCCACCGAACCGACCAAATGTCCATATGCATGTGTCATATATTCTTATAAAATTGAAAAGCTTGACCCAATTTTTCCCTAATGAAGATTCATTTCCATTTTTTTCCTGCCAAAAATCATAACAACAGCTGTGAGACACCAAATTGTTGGATCATTTCCATTCTAAATTCCTGCTTTCACTCCTGTTGCACATTCTTCCATTGTTAAGTTTTTATGAGACACTAACTAGACTAACGACTGACTACCTCGAGCGTCATAAAACTGTTCTCTAATAAAAATAATCTGAGTTTAGTACCTAATGCCTACCTTGTGTGTTTTATGGCATGTCATATAAACAACGAGCCTTTTGTATTTTGACAAAAATCTTGGTTTTATTGCTCCAACTAGACTCCGTCCAAGCGCACACAAAAATTAACTCGCTTGAGAGATGTGAATATTTGTGGAAAATATTTGAAATAGCACAAATTTGTCCCTAATTGGGAACTTTACCAACTTATTTACCCTGTGCTGCCTTTTTTTCTGCATACTTGCTGGTGTTGTCATTTGGCTCAGCTCACTTACACCTAACATTTTTTTACAACACCTCATAGTTTGTTGGTGTTTTTGGTTATCACTTATTTTATCTGTAACATAAGTTTGTAGCTTTGTTTCCCCTGCCAACGATGAGTTGAGATAAGACTACGTAGGAAGAGGCTTAGTGTAAGGGAGCGGAAGGTTTGTGGCAGAAAAATTTAATGACACTACCACAAGCAAGTGTGGGAATGCCCCTGAAGGTGTTCGTTCACCAGGGATGATTAAACTGAAACCTTGAAAACTCTGTTGGTAAAACAAAGTCAGATTTCGTACAATGAGCAAGAGGAAATAATAAATAAGAATTGGTACTCTAACAAGGTTTTGAAGTCTTCTAGGCTAGCCTAAAAGAAAATCCATTTTTGACAAAGAAAATGAAAAACCCAGTATATACTAAACGGGGGTATCTTATATGCAGGCCCTATCTTAATCTGATCATGTTTCGATTTTTCACACACTACATGATCGAAAGAGACAATTTCGTGTAAACATTTTGTAAAGATCATACCAAAATTATGGCTAGTGCAGTAGTAAAAGCCCATATGGTATGAAATCGGATCTGATTTGAAGTGACCATGAAATTTGCACGCATGTTAGGGCTATTGAGTATCGAATAAACCACCTTTTGAAAATGGTTCACGTCATCCCATATGTGAATATAGTTGCCATTTACACCTATTCTTCGATTTAAAGTCCTAAGCAATCACCGGCTCATATAATTATAGCTGCCATTTGCTCATATAATTATAGCTGCCATTTGCCCGATTTGTTCTGTATCAGACCACATTTTCTCATTTTCGCAAAATGGTTCGGTAAGATGTATTTCCGTGGTGGTGGGTATCCAAAGTTCTGCCCTGCCGAACTTAATGCATTTTTATATCCAAAACCATAGGATGGGGGGTATAATAATCTAGTCATTTGTAAAACCTCGAAATGTTGCACTTCGACTCCCTTAAGTACGTATTTATGGTCGTCTTGAAGTTCTAAGTTGATCTAGCCATGTCCGTCCATCCGTCCGTCTGTCTGTTGAAATCACGATAGCGGTCGAACAAACAAAGATAGCCGCTTGAAATTTCTTATAGCTACTTTTTATTGATGTAGGTTGTTGGGGATTGCAAAGAGGCCATATCGGTTCAGATTTGGATATAGCTCCCATATAAACCGATTTGAGATCTTCGGCACTTGCAAGAGGCAATTGTTATCCGATTTGGCTTAAATTTTGCACAAAGTGTCTGTTATGACTTCCAACATGCGCGGTTAGTGTGGTCCAAATCAGTCTATAATCGGATATAGCTCCTGTGCAAAACGTTTACCCGATCAGTCTTTTATGACCCAAAAAAGTTTAAATTTTTGATTGAATTGGTAGAAATTTTGTACGTAAAGAACCCATGTGGATTTCAACTAAGTACGTTTGTGTAAATTTAAAGTACAATCCTTGGTGATGGGTTCCCAAGGTTCGGGCCCGCCGAACTTAACACTTTTGTACTTGTAACTTGCTTTCTTTGTTTCGTTATCTAAATCTTCACCTGCAATTTGGAACCATTTCAACAGACTGTTTTATCATCCCTGTGTGTTTATAAACAAAAGCCCAGAGTAGATACTCACCATTCCTTGTCATACAACACTCATGTTTGTATAATTTTACCTAAGTATTTGTGTACAAACAATAATAATTCTGTAAGCGTATGAATGCTTATAACAACAATGGCTATAGTAACTACAACAACAACAAAGACAATTCATTAATTATGAATGTGTTGGCACTAAAACAGCCAAATAAAATTATGCTCACCCTCACTCTCTCTCTCTCTCTCTCTCTCTCTCGCTCTCTCTAACACAAATGCATACACATGGAAAAAAGTTTTATTGACACAATCCCCTTAATACAGATAAAAATTATTCGAACTCATGAAGGCAAACTTAATGAAGTCAAGCCATAAAAGGTTAGACAATAGCTCACATACACACACATTTACTTACTTTCACAATCAATTGCTGGGGCTTCCAACTGTTCTAGCTACCAGAGGCAAAACTTTTGACATATTGACGTCCCTTTATGGGTATCAATAATTTAATTTATTATACAAACACTAGGCTACGGTAATGGTTTATGCATCCATCACTCCTGGTGTGCTGTTAATTTGTAAAGCCACAATTTTTAATGTGTATTTGAAAATGTTGGTCACTTAACTCTTTCTTTCACCACAAACTGTGTGCCATGGGCAGAGAGCTTCAATCAAACTGCCCATTTTCGGCAAGTCCAACACCTTAGTATTCGTGAACACCTTAGTATTTTACATGTGGCCATATAGTATGTACTCGTCGTAGGTATAAAATAATGTCCATATCCATGGAGTAGTGCCAATTACGTTCTCATTTGGCAGTTACTCGGTTGCTATGTGTGATATACACCTGCCCACATAGTAATAAAACCTTAATGTGACAGCTACTAGTCACAGCAGTTCTATCGAATTGGAGAGAGTGCAAATATGTGTGTGTGTGTGTGTGTGTGTGTGGCGATGTGTATCTGCAGGTGGATGTGTTTGTGTGAGTTGAGTTAATGACCATTGCTGTCACTTCGGTGAATATTAAAATGAGTAGTTGTGGCGTATGATTTATATTTGTGACTCTATGAAAAACGACACTTATACGACTCAGTGGTCATAATGCAAAGCATGACACTTGTTTGCAGCAATTTTTTGAATGAATAATTTTTTTCTAAGGAAAGAAATAAAATAAAATAAAATGAAAGGAAATGAAAGAAAATAAAAAAAATATAAAAATAAAAAAAAAAATAAAATAAAACAAAAATAAAACAAAATAAAATAAAATAAAATAAAATAAAATAAAATAAAATAAAATAAAATAAAATAAAATAAAATAAAATAAAATAAAATAAAATAAAATAAAATAAAATAAAATAAAATAAAATAAAATAAAATAAAATAAAATAAAATAACATAAAATAAAATAAAGTAAAGTAATATAAAATAAAATAACATAAAATAAAATAAACTAAAATAAAAAAAAAATAAAATAAAATAAAATAAAAACAAAATAAAATAAAAATAAAAACAAAATAAAATAAAATGGAATAGAATAATACAAAATTAAAAAAGAACAAAAAATAAAAGTATGCAAAAAATAAATAAAAAAAATAAAATTAAATGAAATATAATAAAATAAAGCTAAATAAAATAAAAAATTAAAATTCCCTTCCGATTCTGATGTTGATGAAATTTCATAGACTCAGTATTTAGAGCATTTTAATTCACGTAGTATTTATTTGAACTTTTTTTAAGTATTTAAATTTTTTTTTTTAATTATAAAAAGTTTTTTATTTCCCAAGCCATTAAGTTTTTACAGTTTTTTCCCAAGCCATTAAGGTTTTACAACAACAAAAAATTTTGTAAATTTTGACATAAAACGCAAAATTTCGTTTTTGTTTTGATATAGAAACCACCAAATGTAACAAGACACTAAAAGGTTTCCATAAATTTGATTTTTATAACCTACACAACCACTGTGGTACAGGTTATTATAACTTAGTACATTTGTTTGTAACACTCCGAAAGAAGAGAGATAGACCCATTGATACGTATAGCGATCGACTTAGAATCACCGAGTCGGAACGGCGTATCACATGGCGACATCAGTTGACTGAGAAGTCTTAGCACGGCGGGATACCACAAAAATATAGCCAGCATTATTAAGGGGATAATCACCGGTGAAAATTATTTTGGTGTTCACGTCGAGATTTGAATCCAGGCGTTCGGCGGCATAGGAAGACATGCCACCCTCTGCGCCACGATGGCCTCCATGAAATGTTGAATTACCCAGTACCCAAGCCTCTGCTAAATTGGAATAAAAATTGGTCAGTTTTGTATTGGGACTAAAATTTGCCAACTGTAGCAAAGCACACCGAGCCAAATTTTTCACATATCACATTTTAGTTCCAATACAAATCTCAATCTCAAATACCATTCGTTGGAGTTTAATATTTTTCCGTTCGGTGTACATGTCCATATGGGGCATAGTTTTGAAGTTTCGTATTCCACTCTCACGTACCTTTCATTTGATTCCCATATTGTCCAGATCGACCTAGAAGTCCGTCTGGGGGTGGTTTTTAGGGTGCGGCGGCCCTCCTGGCACTTGACTCCAAATTTTTATATAAGTTTTGTATTCTACTTCTAATTACCCTTCATTTGATACCCATATTGTCCCAATCAATAAACATGTCCGTTCGGTTGGATTCTAGGGTAGGGCGTCCCCCATGGTCATTTGAACCCAAAGTTGTTTACTAATTTCGTGTTTTAGGGTTACTATAAGGGGGGCATACAAAATTTCGTTCAAATCGATGTTCCCATCTCCGAGATGTGTCGTTTTTGGAATTGAGATTAGGGGGAGCACCCGCTCCCTCACGGATTTTACAAAATGAAGTACCCTTTTTTCAGCGGGGGGCCCAAATTCTACCATCAGTGAAAATGGCATGAAAAGAGGTTCAGCCGTTTAAGAGCCTACAATTTAAGTACATACAAATAGGTGCTTTGTTTACTATTTTCATGCCAGAATCTAAAACAATCAACTAGATTCCCTAAAAAGTATTCTATCTAACTTTGCACGTCATGTCGGCTCGAACTATTTTAACAGATTGCCATAATATTTCGCATTTGGCTTATAGTTCTTTGGGACACTCTAATGTATACCAATACGCCGATTTAAGGTTTTGGGCCAATAAAAAGCACATTTATTGCCAGATTTCGCTAAATTTTTTCATAATATAAGGCCTCCCGACATCCGTGACGAGTTTGGTCTAGATCGGTCTAACTACAAGGCTATTTCGCCTAAATTTAGATCAGTGAGTTGTATAAGACCCTTAAATATTCTTGACTTATTTGGTCTAAATTTGACTATCTTGGGCCACATGTCACTTTTTTGGCCCAAGAACAAACGCTATTGATTTTGGTAACAATCGGTTCAGATTTAGATATAGCTCCCATATATATGTTTTGCCCGATTTGGACTTAAATGGGCCGTAGTATCTACAATGTTCAACCCATCTGCACAAAATTTGGCATGGATTGTTTTGTTACTGATCTTCACATATATGAAAAATTTCATCGAAATCGGTTCAGATTTAGATATAGCTCCCATATATATGTTTTACCCGATTTGGACTTAAATGGCCGTATTAACTTCAATTTTCAACCGATCTGCACAAAATTTGACACTGGTTGTTTTGTTACTGATCTTGACATATATGTAAGACTTCATCGAAATCGGCTCAGATTTAGATATTGCTCCCATATATATGTTTTGCCCGATTTGCCCTTAAGTGGTCGTAGTAACTACCATTTTAAACCCATCTGCACAAAATTTGGCACTGATGGGTTTGTTACTGATCTTTACATATCTACAAGATTTCATCACAATCGGTTCAGATTTAGATATAGCTCTCATATATATGTATCGCCCGATTTGAACTTAAATGGCCGTAGTAACAACAATTTTCAACCGATCTGCCCAAAATTTGGCACGCATTGTTTTGTTACTGATCTTAACATATATGCAAGATTTCATCGAAATCGGTTCAGATTTAGATATGGCTCCCATATATATTTTCCCCCCGATTTGTACTTATATGGCAGTAGTAACAACACTTTTCAAACGATCATATACATATATTTGTCCGAATTTATAATTGCTGGGTAAGCAAAGGGTATTATAAAGTCGGCTCCACACGACTGTAGCCTTTCCATACTGGTTTTATATAAAAATTAACTTGGAATATCTTGCCAACATATCATTAAGGAAATAACAAACATTTTCCACTTTCACAAACCACTTAAATACAAAAAAAAACAACCTCACACTCTTATTGCTAGCTAAACAAAACAACTTTACAAGATCAAGACCAATTACTCAATGAACCTATTATTACTTCTTCTACTTACCAAGGATAGTCTCACTCTAAACCTTCCTTAGTGTTCCTTCCAACATAGTTTCGGTTATCCGCAAGTAAATATAACGGCAGGACATACAAAACAGCACATGTACTTGTACAACACCTCCATAAAATATTGAAACATAACAAGCATATTAAATGACCCGAAGGGCCGCAGCCCCTTTGCCCCTTCAAAAAAAGGGGCGACAACTATGGAGGAAATTTAAAAGGTGTTCACACTTTGTTACTCTATTAGTTGCATGAATGAAGCAAGGATATCACCTAGGCCTTTACAAATGGCATAAGAAGAACAACGACAACATCAACAGGGGCGCTAGAAGCTGTCATAACTACTATGACAATGATGCTACTAAATGGGCAACAACAGCAGCTACATGCATACATATACACACACACACACACCAAATAGAAGCAGCAGCAATAATAATGACATCCAATTATGTACCCACACTAAGTGAGAAGGCATTGTTGGGCCATTGTTGGTGAACAGACAAAGTTCATATTCAGACTGGCCATACACTCGTTTGCTTTGGTATTCTGTCTCTCTTTCTCGTACTTGCCCTCACTCAATGATTTCGTTACGCATCAGGCGCGCCATTGATTTGAACACAATGGAGTAGAGAAACAACAGCAACAACAACAAAATTAACACACGCAAAAGGGAGATTTAACAGAGAGTCAAACATTGAAACTCAGCTGAATGTGGGTTTCTGATACTTGACAGACAAAGAGCACATCTTGTAAATCATAAGGTGGCAACCTCATGCCTTGTGATTTCTGATTCTATGCGATAGTGTGATGATTGTGTAGCTGCAAAGTTTGGTGGTTTGGTTAGGGCCATAAACTACAAAAGAGATCTGTCGTTTCTTATCACACCAATGAAACTCTGAACTTACTAACTAGCCAGTTAACGTTTAATATCCTTAATGGGGGCCTACATACACCACTCTGGTCTCTTGTTGACATTGTTGTTGCTGTCAACTTTGTCTTAATCTATGTTTTGTTATGTGTGGGTGGTTTAGTGCATGGTCACCCATTGGCGTTGCATTTGAGGCTTACCATCATGAGTCGAGCGAAGTGACATTTTAATGCTCTTTTTATGAAACATCACCTCTCTCCCACCCCTGACTCTTTTTCAACATCAATACGAAGCATGTTGTCTCCCATTACCGGCAAATGTTTTCTTTTTGGTTTTCCCCCCTTCACATGAAGAGAAGCGGTAAATTTAAATAATTTAACTAATGACAGTAAAAATGTGAAACGTGCTTTATGACCATCCATCTCCTGTGTTCTTCTGCGGCCGCCACTGTTTGTGGTCTTGAAAATGGCAGAAAAAAATTCAGGAAAACAGTTTCCAAGCAACCTCATGAACATTTTTGTAACCACCACCATAGGGTGGCAGGTATATTCATGTTGTCATTTCGTTTACGAAACTTTGCGAAAGGTCATAACCGTATATATATATTGGGTTGCCCAAAAAGTAATTGCGGATTTTTCATATAGTCGGCGTTGACAAATTTTTTCACAGCTTGAGACTCTGTAATTGCATTCTTTCTTCTGTCAGTTATCAGCTGTTACTTTTAGCTTGCTTTAGAAAAAAGTTTAAAAAAAGTATATTTGATTAAAGTTCATTTTAAGTTTTATTAAAAATGCATTTACTTTCTTTTGAAAAATCCGCAATTACTTTTTGGGCAACCCAATACTTGATCGTCTTAAAATTCTAAGACGTTTTAACATTGTCCGTTTTATCCGCCCTTCTCACAGTGGGATGGAATCGAAAAAAATAGTAAAAAATATGCCGTTTAAGAACGGGTGAAGATATCTCTTCCTAATTTGGAATGGTTAGAGCTGAGGTGCGTGCTAGCGAGATAGTGTGCAAAATTTCGAGGCTCTTTGTGGCACACCCCAAAAATGAATCACCTCGGTATTTTGAAAATTGGGGCTGCGAAGTCTTCGTTTGTGGTCCGATTGAAAAAATTAAAAAAAACTAATAGAGATACTGAGGTTTGCAGAGAGAATCTGAGGTTTGCAGACGAAAGTGTCCTTAAAAACAAAAAATAAATTCTGCCCGAAGTTATTAAAAAATTCCTAAATAAACCAATATTGCAATTTGAGTCTTGAATTAGGTTTTTTGTTTGTTTCTTATAGACTCGAAAACGGCTGAGATGATTTACTTGAAATTTTAACAGACTGTGTAGGCTGGCTGACATGAGGAGGGGAGCAGATCCTAAATTGAAAAATTATATCGGAAGGGGAGCAGAACCTTCCTCCAACCACCAATAATCCAGCTAAACGATCGAAAAAATATTGAATTCAAATGAAACGAAACTTTTATCAATGTTTGGGGCCAAGACTCAGGGGGGTCGCCTCAGCCATTAAATTTCAGAAAGAACTCCCAAAAAACCCCCAAAGGTCATGTGGACCCATCGGGTCAATGTCGGGCTGAAATAAAAAGCATTTGGGAGCAGAATTTAGCAGAGCAGATACCAAAATTTGCCTCCAAGTCTAAGAAGGGGGGCACCATTCCCCCTTAAAAACACCCCGAAACGGATGAGTCCACCGTTAGGAACAACATGACATTGAAACGAAAGATATTTGAGAGAGGAATATGATATTCAAAATGTGGCCTCTATGATCAATGCAAATGCAAATTTTGCCCATGAACGTTCTAGTTTTAAGCACAATGATTAGGGCCGTTCTTTTTAAAGCCGCCTCCGAACGGCGTGCCGCAGTGCAGCAGGAACAAAGGCAAACTTCTTACATAGCAATGAGTGCTGTTCGATTCAAGTTTAAGCTCAGTGATAAGGGCCCTTTTTTATAGCCGAAACCAAACGGCGTGTCGCAGTGCAAAACCTTTTTATTGAGAAGTTTTTACATGTCTGCCACACCTAATGGTAATGTACCTCACAAATTGCGCCAGCATTACGAGGGGATAACCTCCGCCGAAAAATTTTATGGTGTTTTCACCAGGTTGCGAATTCAGGAGTTCAGCGTCATAGGTGGACATGCCATCCTCTGCGCTACGGTAGCCATCCCTTGATAATCAGTAGGCCGCCAAAATCCAACAGTTCCTTTCGCCCAAAATCCTCTGAAACGAAAAAGTAGCCCGATGTTGGTGATATGGTACTAAATTGAAAGGTCTACAGGTGTAGAGTACAAAACTGTGACTTTTTGAGTAGAATACGAAACTTTATCAATACTTGGGGCCTCCCCCCGCAAAAATTTCACAAAAAAGTTTCCTAAACATTCATGTAGACCGATTAGAACAACATGAAGCTCAAATGGAAACTATTTGGGATTAGAATAAGAACCTAATAAAAAAAATTGCCAAGTTCCTAGAGTGCCGCCTCTGTCCCCGAAAAAAGTCACCAAACCGATAAGTAGACCAATTGGAACCATATGGGACTCAAATGAAAGGTAATTGTTGATAAAATACGAATATGGTATCAAAAATTTCGCACCAAGTACCTGAGGGCCGCCAAACTCCAAAAATTCCCTTACCCCAAAAGTCCGATAATTATACCGGTCCGGTTTATATTGAAACTTAATTGAAAGATATTCAGGTGTAGCGTACAAATTTGCCTTTCAAATTTGGAACCATATGTGGAGGTTGATCCACTCCTATTGGAGTGGGGTGGTAATATTCGAAGGGGAGGGGACTTCCCCCTTACCCTTTAAACTCCAGCAAAACTGAAAAATGGATCGATGGGGGGTAATATGGGATTCAAATGGAAGTATGTTGGCTTTCAAATTGGGAACCTAGTTTGGGGTGCTGATCCACCCCTACATTATCTCCGAAAACATTTAGGTCTATTAAAACCAAATGGATCTTAAATGGTGATAGCGGAAGAAGGGCAGACGCAGCCCTCTATCTTTTAAACTCAACCCGAACTGTAATGTCGAGCGATCGGGATTCAAATGAAAGAAATTTTTTCGAGTAGAATACGCAACTTATATCAATATTTGAGGCCAAGTCCTAGGGGGGCCGCCCCACCCAAACAATTTCACTAAAATCACCCCAGAAAAATTGGCCAACCAGTCATGTTGATTGATTAGAACAATATGGAGCTTAAATGAAAGATATTTGGGAGTAAAATAAGAATCTGATATCAAAAATTTCCGCTAAGTCGCAAGAGGGCTGTTCGCAAATGTCGCCAGCATTAGGAGGGGATAACCACCGCTGCACATTTTCATGATGTTTTCGCAAGGATTCGAACCCAGGCGTAAAGCGTCATAGCGGACATGATAACCTCTGCGCTACGGTGGCCTTCAAACTTTTTATGTAAGTTTCGCATTATACGTTGAAGCACCTTTCGTTTGAATCCCATACTGTCCCGATAGGGCTACATCTCCGTTTGGGGTGAGGCGGTCCCCATGGGACTTGACCCCACTTTTTGATATAAGCTTCATATTCTACTTTCAATTACCTTTCATTTGATACCCATATTGCCACAATCGGTAAACATGTCCGTTTTGGTGGGTTTTGGGGTAGGGCGCCCCCCATGATTATTTGACCCCAAAGTTTTATACCAATTTTGTGTTTTTGAGTTACCATAATAGGGAATACAAAACTTAGCTTAAATCTTCGAGATCTGACGTTTTTGAAAAAAGTGGTTAGGGGGACCGAATTCTACCATCTGTGAAAATTTCATGAAAATCGGTTCAGCCTTATTTGAATCTATTTGGAACAAACAAACAAACCAAGCTCATCTTTTTATTTTTATATAATAGAAGATATCTTTTAAAAGCCTTTAAGGGGTGTGGCAAAGAGCAATGGGCCTGCTTGCATTAGAAAACTGCTGTCATATAGACTGATTTCTCGATTTCAAATCCTGAGCCTAAAATGAGCCATTTTTTTACCTGATTTAGCTGAGAGTAAGTTGGCATGGACTCCTCATTTTTAATGTCGAAATCGAAACTCATTCGGATTATACTTGGTCTGGCGATTTAAATTCTTGAGGCTATAAAAAGCGAAATTTAGTAAAGTTCGTTATTTTTAACCCCTTAAAATCCCTGCCTTCAATGGTCTACATAGACTGATGTCCAGAATAGAGAGTTTGAGCCCATAAATATCGGTTTTTCTCCACATACGTAATGATTATGGGCCAGATCTTGGACCCATAATGGGCGCATTTTTTTTTATCAGATTGCAACAAAATTTGGAGCTGTGATTTTTTGAGCCTATCGACATCCCAGTTGAATATTGTTTTAGTCCTGCCATATAAATGCCATTTAGACCCAACTCCCAATTTAAGGTCTTAAACCCATGAATGCCGTATTTTTCATCCGTATGTGAAAAATTTGGATCTGTGAGCTGTTTTATTCATTCGACCCAATGCCCAATATGGTCTAGATCGGGCCATATTTGGGTACCATATTGACCGATCTGCCTATACAGGGCCTTGAGCCCATAAGAACTGCATTGCGTACTCCATTCCCCTTAAATTTAGAACAGTGAATTGCACGAGGCTCCTAGGCATCCGTTTCGAATAGGAGCCAGATTGGACCTATTTGGGTATAGCTGCCATATAAACCAGAACCAAAGTTCTGGTTTACGGTCTTGAGCCCATAAAGGGCTCACTTATCAGCCGATTGAGACGAATTCAAGTTTTGACTTTTATAAAGCGCATTTATTTTTCGATTTTGCTGAATTTTGGAACATTAATTTGTATGAGGCTCCTACATATCCTGGCCAATATTGTTGAGATCGGACCATATTGAGTCCACTGCCATATAGACCGAACTCCCAATTAAGGTTGTTGAGGCCATAAAGGGTACTTTTTTCGTTCGATACAAACGAATTCAAGTTTTAAGCTCATAAAACCATTCGACATCCGTGTCAAATATTGTCCAGATTGGGCCATATATGGATAAAGTTGTCATATGGACCGAACTCACAATTTGGGGTTTTAAGCCCGTATGGAAAGCAGTTTTCATCCCATTGTGTCTTGATTTGTGCCTATCGACATCCCAGCCCAATTTGGCGTAGATCAGGCTATATGTGGAAAAAGCAGCCATAAAGCCCGTTCTTCCGATTTAGCTCCCTGAGCCCATAGAGTTTAGTTCCCAATTTTGCAGGCACACCGAAATACCTCCTTAAAGCCTTTACCCCAAAAGGCAGCATATGTCATCTCATTGAAACGAATTCAAGGCTCGAGCAATTAAAGGACGATTTTATTACTCGCTTTCAGTGAATTTGGAACAGTGAGTTATAGCACTCAACTTCCGAGTTGAAAATGGTCTAATGGTCGAATTTTTACATTCTACCGCATCCAAGACAAATACGTTTCAGATCGGAAAATGTTCGATCTTCCCGATCTATAGACGATATTGATGAAATTTTAGTACTGTGAGACATCGAACCAACCTTAACATACACATTCCTTCCTAGCTACCACAGGAAAAACTGGCCCCATTTCATTTTACTTTTGCAATATTCACTCCAAATGGCATGGTTATGGGTTTGCATGTGTTTTTCATGACGACAATGCCAATGATGATGATGGTGATGACTAACCTAAGGTCACAGTCATGCTATGTTCAAAACAACAGAAAAAAAAATCTAAAAAGAAAAGGACTAAGAGAATATTACATTAAGCTGGCCAGAAACACCTGACCCAGTGTCTAACAGCAAAACCATAAAAGGAGGTGTAGGAGTGGGTGGTTGGTTGATGGCAGAATCTTAAAGCAAAAAGCGAAATGCTTTATGCCTGCTGCCACTGCTGATGACCACAAACCACGCTTGTCATTTTCATGACTGCCCAAATGGAGGACTGACCCTTTGTCGTTGTGGTCGTCGTCGTCTCTCTCGTCGTCGTCGTCGTCATCGACGTTGTCATGTTGGCTTTATTGTCGTATCGTGTTTGGTGTATTGATTGCTTTTTAGGTGTATTTTTATAGATCTTTGATATGGCTTTCATCGAAAGCAAGAGGGGGGTATTATTGGTTACTAATTGTGAGGCTTTGCTTGGTTGCCATTGCCAGCCCCATGGTGGCCTGTTTGACTAACTGGCTGACTGCTGGGCTTTACGCCTGCCATCCTGCCTAACTGTCTATTTAGAAATGTGGTTTTCCTGTAAGTGATGGTATTGGTGTGGCTGCATCTGTTTTATGAGATCTTTTAATAAAAATGATAGACATATAAAAGTAGCAGCAGTAGTGGCTGTAGCAGGAGAGGTATATACAAATCCTTATGAATAACTTCCTGTCACGAAACTTTTCACAAATGTCTACGTGGGCCCCCCGCCCCCTCTTAGAGTGTTTGGGTACGCGTGGGTGTTACTGGGTATTTGATTGCTCTTTTTCCTTTTTGTTATTTAAGACCATTTTGAAATTAAGATCTCTGAAATTGTCTATATGTATGTTCTGTTTGTTTTTTTTATGTTTTATATACTTATATAGAAAATTTGGGGATATCCTTGAAGGCAGAGTTAATCGATGCCATGGTTCATTATTGTGGTCATCTATTGAACTTGGATTTCGAAATCCATTCTCATAAAATACAGTTTATGCAACATTGTAATTTTATGGTATTTTTACGCTGTTGAAGATACTTTTCAAAGCTAAAATATTAGGTGAAAAAGAATTTTTCCAGAGAAAAATGCTAATAAAAAAGTTATAAATTTGTTTGATGTCACACATAACTTGTAATACAGGAAAAATACTGCAATTCATTTTCTAACATAAAATATATGAAATCCCAATTTTATCGTTGGTTAATAAGCATCAGAAAAAGTTAAGGGGCTTGAGAGTTTGAGAATTGGGCATATATTAGGGTATAAAAAAACCGACTGCTATGTAAAGTACGTGAACGATAAGATCTGGTGTTGTATAATGGTGAATTAACCAGGTCTTAAGTCTAACTGTTGTCGCTGTTGTGCATTTGTCGCGGATTGTTGTGAAAATTGTGTCTTAATGCAAAATCCTTTGAGCGATCATGTGAACTACCTTTTCTAAAGGAATAGTTAGTTCAAGTACCCTACTCCGAAGAAAAGGCTAGTTTTAGTACACTTACCCAAAGGAATGGGTAGCGCTTTAATACTCTTTTCTGAAGGAAAGCGTGGATTTAGTAACTTTCCCAAAGGAAAATATAGTTTTGGTACCCTTTCCTAAAGGAAAGTTTAGTTCAAGTACCCTTTCCAAATAGAAAGGGTAGTTTTAGTACCCTTTCCCAACGGATTGGGTAGTTTAAGTACCCTTTTCCAACAAAAAGTGTAGTTTTAGTAATCTTTCTCAACGGAAAGGGTAGTTTTAGTCCCCTTTCCCAAAGGAAAGTGGAGTTTTAGTACCCTTCCCAAAGAAAAGGGTAGTTTCAGTAACCTTTCCCAAAGGAAAGGGTAGTTTTAGTACATTTTTCCAAAAGGAAAGGGTAGTTTTAGAACCCTTTCCCAAAGGAAAGGGTAGTTTTAGTACCTTTTCCCAAAGGAAAGGGTAGTTTTAGTACCTTTTTCCAAAGGAATGGGTAGTTTAAGTACATTTTCCCAAAGGAAAGGGTAGTTTGAGTAATCTTTCACAACGAAAAGGATTGTTTTAGTCCCTTTTCCCAAAGGAAAAGGTAGTTTTAGTACCCTTTCCCAAAGGAAAGGGTAGTTTAAGTACCCTGTCCTAACAAAAAGTGTAGTTTTAGTAATCTTTCTCCACGGAAAGGATTGTTTTAGTCCCCTTTCCCAAAGGAATGGGTAGTTTTAGTACCTTTCCCAAAAGAAATGGGTAGTTTTAGTACCCTTTCCCAAAGGAAAGGGTAGTTGTAGCACCCTTTCCCAAAGGAAAGGGTAGTTTAAGTACATTTTCCCAAACGGAAAGGGAATATTTAGTACCCTTTTCCAAAGGCATGTGTAGTTTTAGTACCCTTTTCCAAAAGAATGGGTAGTTTTAGTACCCTTTCCCAAAGGGAATAGTTGTTTTAGTACCCTTGTCCAAAGAAAAGGGTATTTTTAGTACATTTTCCCAAAGTAAAGGGTAGTTTTAGTACACTTTCCCAAAGGAAAGGGTAGTTTTAGTACCCTTTCCCAAAATAAAGGGTAGTTTTAGTACCATTTCCCAAAATAAAGGGTAGTTTTAGTACCCTTTTCCAAAGAAAATGGTAGTTTTAGTACCCATTCCCAAAGGAAAGGGTAGTTTTAGTACATTTTCCAAAAGAAAAGGGTAGTTTTAGTACCATTTCCCAAATGAAAGGGTAGTTTTAGTACACTTTCCCAAAGGAAAGGGTAGTTTTAGTACCCTTTTCCAAAGGAAAGGGTAGTTTTAGTACCCTTTCCCTAAGGAGAGGGTAGTTTTAGCACCCTTTCTTAAAGGAAAGGGTAGTTTTAGTACCCTTTCCCAAAAGAAAAGGGTAGTTTGAGTACCCTTGCCCAAATGAAAGGGTAGTTTTAGTACCCTTTCCCAAAGGAAAGTGGAGTTTTAGTACCCTTTCCCAATGGAAAGGGTAGTTTTAGTACCCTTTTCCAAAGGAAAGGGTAGTTTGATAACGCTTTTCCAACTTAAATGGTGGTAGTAATACCCTATCCCAAGGGAATGGATAGTACTACGACCCTCTCCCAAAGGAATGAGAAGTTGTGCGATACATTCTCAAAAGAATGGGTAGTTGTACTACAATTTCCCAAAAGAAAAAGAGTTTTAATATTAATCGGACTACATTCAATGATATGAGAGAAGTATCCCCTGTACCTAAATGGAATGCTTATGGGAAATTTAGTGATAGTACAACCTCACAAATATCTCCAGTATTAGGGGGGGATAACCACCACTGAAAAAATTGTCTGACTTGTAGCCAGGATTCAAACCTAGGCGTTCAGCTTCATAGGCGGTCATTGTGAGCTCTGCGCTGCGACCCCCTGTTGCTGTATGGAATTTTCGTGGGCAAAGTTTGCATTGTACTACCCTATCCGTAAGAAAGGTGCAGTCTTTCTACCTACAAAGGGTTCTTCAAAAAGGGTTGTTTAAGAGTGTTTTCCAAATAAAACGATAGTTATGGTAACCTTTTTCAAAGGAAAGCTTACTTTTGGTACTCTTTCAAAATAACGGATATTTTTAGTACCATTTTCAAAAGCAACAGATCTCCCCTTTCTCAAAAGATTTGGTATTTACTCACCCTTTTTCAAACGAAAGGATACTTTTGATATTTTTAAGCCTTTTCGAAAGTAAATTAAATTTTTTACACCCTTTTCAAAATCAAATTGAAGTTTACTTTTATAAACGAAATGGTCGTTTGCTTTTACAAGGAACGTTCGTTCTGTATCCTAAGCACATTTTTAAGACAGTTCTTTCACCTTTTTTCTGTATCCTTAGCACTTTTTTAAGTCATCTCTTTCACCCTTTTTTCTCTCACGCTCACGTTCTTTCTAATTACCTCTTTTCCTTGTGGAATAGTTGGGACGTTGTATGGTGAAATTCCAATCATCGAGTATGCGTTTTTCTTAGCACATTGAAGAAATGAGCTGATGCCTACGACTCAGTAGTGTGTCGTCTCGGGTCTTAAATAGTGGAGGTGGCAACTCATCGGCTCCTGCTGCCCTAAGTATTTCTTTCGACAGGCTAGTTACGTTATTCTGGCTGACGGACTCAAACTATATTCAAAATATTTATGTATACGACTTACTCAAAATCTTCAGTCATACTCATGTCTCATATCAAGGCTACTATACCACAAGGCGGCACCATTCGGTGTTGTTATGACTTCCCTTATATTGTTACGACAACTTTTGTGCTGTTACGACTCGTTTATAAAGGTAATCCTGGCCTTTTACCTTCCTAATGCATACGCCAGCGTGCATGCTGCAATAATTGTGTAGAGAATTTAGGGATTAAACCCAATTGAAACCTTTACTAGATATCCAACGTTACTTACGGCATCCAAACTCCAGTTGACATATTGTGTAATGGATATTCTACATTTCCCTCCACCAATTAATAATCTCATCTGTGTTATCTAAATTTTCTAAAAGCTTCTTGTGAACTATATGTTCAATACATATGCTGTAGTGACCCTTATTCCAAATACCTAACTCAAAAGTAGGGTTCTTGAATTTCAAAGTGTCATCATAAGCACTTAGGCACAGTATGGCCCCTAACTAACTGTGACACATATTACGATGCGTGAATCAGGTTAAATTTGTCTAAATTTTGCATATGCCTCTGCATTCGTCCCCTAACCCTTGGCATTTGTGTTCCCAGCCCAGACTGTTGATGCCAAAAATGAAATGCCACGTCTACGGGTCATTTGTTTGCCAAGATAAATGCGATCTATTATTTGTACGCTAATGACTTGAAATACTTTTGCAGATTGTTGCTCTCCTGATGGTAATGGTGATGGCAATATTGGCGATGTTGTCATTGCCATCGTTGTGATTGTTAGTTATGCCAACAGCTACTACTAGGGGCACTCTATATGTGTATTTTGTCACTATATATATATGGATGAGTGTGTGTGTTGAGCGAACAAATGTGATGATGCTGCATCATTCGATGGATTGAATGAATGTTTCCAATTCACATCACACATCACACTCGGGGGGCATATAGGTCACCAATGTGCAAAAGTTGGCAGTTCACTACTGCCAGCTCAGACTCTAATGTTAGTGTGAGTTTGTGATCCTTATGAAAGAGTGTATGAGTATAAGTGTGAGTGTGAGTACAATCCTCCAAGGATGTAAGTAAACATTGCCGTATCTCATTAGATACCATTTCAATTTATTGCACCACAGACCGACGACAGCAGCCGCAGCAGCAGGGATAGTATGAAATGTACACTCTGCTCCACCATGGTCTAATTGAATAGATTTCAATGCTATTCGATATTATTGAGATTGATGTCACTGTCATCCTCAAATTTGACTATTGCTAGCGCCAATAGGCTATAATTGGGAAGGGGGAAATGTATAACTTGTAGAAGGTAGGGATGAAGTGGTTTTTATTTAAATATCACTGATGGCAAAAGTCTATGATAGGGGCACAGTTGCAAAAATATACGGAACACTGCACAGTTTTATATGGTTTTGCGGTTGACGACAATACATTAGGACAAATTTTGGGAGCCGAGAGGAATACAAGTTTGCTCAAGGAAAATTATATTCGGCAGGGCTGAATGAAGGTTTGGTTATAAAAAAAAAACCTTATTCAGCATTGCTGAATAAAAGTTTTCCTTATTCAGCTGGGCTGAATAAAAGTTTTCCTATAGAAAACCTTATTCAGCGGGGCTGAATAAAAGTTTTCCTATAGAAAACCTTATTCAGCGGGGCTGAATAAAAGTTTTCCTACAGAAAACCTTATTCAGCGGGGCTGAATAAAAGTTTTCCTATAGAAAACCTTATTCGGCGGGGCTGAATAAAAGTTTTCCTATAGAAAACCTTATTCAGCGGGGCTGAATAAAAGTTTTCCTATAGAAAACCTTATTCAGCGGGGCTGAATAAAAGTTTTCCTATAGAAAACCTTATTCAGCGGGGCTGAATAAAAGTTTTCCTATAGAAAACCTTATTCAGCGGGGCTGAATAAAAGTTTTCCTATAGAAAACCTTATTCAGCGGGGCTGAATAAAAGATTTCTTATAGAAAAACCTTATTTATCTGGACTGAGTAAAAGTTTGCCTGTAGGAAACCTTATTCAGCCGGGCTGTTTTAAAGTTCATGTTTTGACTTTGTTATAACATTTGACATTTCTAAAGTCCCATTTAAGGCATATTTTAACACATATGACCGTCTTTTGCTATTTGTCAATGCTAATATGGAAAATCCAATGGATAATTTATGCATGCAAGTTTGTTGTATACTCGGGGATAATTTTTTATCATAAATGTATCAATAAAAGTTTTATCTACGCATTTATTGCGTGACAAAAATATTCCTGTTGATGATAGCAAAACAAACAAATAGAACACGGCAAAAATATCAGTAATTCTAGCAATTGTCCAATGAATTCTGGTATTCATATCCTTGTCTACATCTGTGTATGTGTGGGGCTAGCTATGTAAAGACAGTACAACGATGTTGTGAATTGTTTGCCCCTTTTTACTGGCCATGAATTTTGTGTTCGTTGCACAGACCAATCAAAAAGAAAAAAGAAAGAAAGTGGATATAACATTGAAATGCTTTTTTATATGCAACATTGATTTTTTTCCAACCTACAGCCAACTCAAACCCTTCTTCCAACACCATCACAATTTCATTTTGTCAAACAGGATGCTTTTTCGGCCCACAAGGCAATCTAAGAGGTGTGGTAGTGGGTTGTGTAAGGGTTCTGGTTTAACACATTCGATATTTTATTTCCGTTTTGCTCGATTTGTTTGTGTGTTTATGCCCTTGTATGTGTATGTGCCTACACATACACATACATACATGCATGGTTTTTTGAGGGTATTTAAAGGCGAATTGCCTTTTTGTTTTGGTTGAATGCTACATATTTTTGTTTTGTTTTTGTTATTATTGCGGAAAAGGGAAATCGGAGGGGCATAAAATATTCCGAATGAATTTTACGAAAATGAAATTTTCGATAGTGTCCATTAAGTGATTGAACATATTGATATGCAATACACGCTCACAAATTTTAATACGCACACACACACACAGACAGACCACTATAGGTAATAGGCCCAAAATAACCTTTTTTGTGTCATTTGAAATATTTCCCTATAACAGCCTAATGGCACAAAAAGATAACATTTAACACGTCTGTTTGCTTTCTGCCCCCTTCGAAACTATTTTTGGGATATCAGCAGTGAATGACTTTTTGGTTTTTTCCATTTTGGAAGGTCACAGCTTGGATTATGAAATATATAAAAACAATACAATACTCTTTAGTAGATCTCGTAGAGCATATGTAATTTAAGCAGCAATGTTAATTCTTTTGAAAACAAAAAAGTAAAAGCGTGCTAAGTTCGGCCGGGCCGAATCTTATATACCCTCCACTATGGATCGCATTTGTCGAGTTCTTTTCCCGGCATCTCTTCTTAGGCAAAAAAGCATAAAAGAAAAGATTTGCTCTGCTATTAGAGCGATATCAAGATATGGTCCGGTTTGGACCACAATTAAATTATATGTTGGAGACCTGTGTAAAATGTCAGCCAATTCGAATAAGAATTGCGCCCGTTGAGGGCTCAAGAAGTACAATAGAGAGATCGATTTATATGGGAGCTGTATCAGGCTGTAGACCGATTCAGACCATACTAAACACGTATGTTGATGGTCATGAGAGGATCCGTCGTACAAAATTTCGGGCAAATCGGATAATAATTACGGTCTTTTGAGGCTCAAGAAGTCAAGATCCCAGATCGGTTTATATGGCAGCTATATCAGCTTATGAACCGATTATAACCATATTTGGCACAGTTGTTGGAAGTCATAACAAAACACCTCATGCAAAATTTCTGCCAAATCGAATAGCAATTGCGCCCTCTAATGGGTCAAGAAGTCAAGATCCAAGATCGGTTTATATGGCAGCTATATCAGGTTATAAACCAATTTACACCGTACTTGTCATAGTTGTTGGGCGTCATAACAAAACACTGCATGCAAAATTTCTGCCAAATCGGATATGAATTGCGCCCTCTAGAGGCCCAAGAAGTCAAGATCCAAGATCGGTTTATATGGCAGCTATATCTGGTTATGAATCAATTTACACCGTACTTGTCATAGTTGTTGGGTGTCATAACAAAACACTGCATGCAAAATTTCAGCCAAATCGGATAGGAATTGCGCCCTCTAGAGGCTCAAGAAGTCAAGACCCCAGATCGGTTTATATGGCAGCTATATCAAAACATGGACCGATATGGCCCATTTACAATCCCAACCAACCTACAACAAAAAGAAGTATTTGTGCAAAATTTCAAGCGGATAGCTTCACTCCTTCGAAAGTTAGCGTGCTTTCGACAAAAGCTTGCTAACCTCCACCATGCATAGTAAAATCGGGAGATCGGTTTATATGAGAGCTATATCCGGATATAGACCGATTCAGGCCATACGTAGCACGAATGTTGGCGTTCATAGTGGAAGCCACTGTGCAAAGTTTAAGCCCAATCGGGTAAGAATTGTACACTCTAGAGGCTCAAGAAATATAATCGGGAGATCGGACTATTTAGGAGCTATTTCAGGTTATAGACCGATTCAGACCATACTTGGCACGAATAAGGCACTGCAGTGTTAAGCCAAATCGGGTAAGAATTGCACACTCTAGGAGCAAAAATGCAAAATTTTCCCATGAACATTCCACTAAGGAATAGGGGCAAACTTCTCACATATCAATGAGTGAATCGGTCTTTAACCTGAGTCTTGAGTCCCTTGAATACGCAATTCCTACCCGAATTGACTGAAATTGTGCACAATGGCTTTTACTAGAAGGCCACCGTAGCGCTGTGGTTGGCATGTCCGCCTATGACGCTGAACGCCTGCGTTAAAATCCATCAGAAAAAATTTTCATCGGTGGTTTTCCCTCCAAATGCTGGCAACATTTGGGAGGTACTATGCCATGTAGAAACTTCTCCTCAAAAAAGGTGCGGCACGCCGTTCGGCCTCTGCTATCATTGAGCTTTAAATTAAATCGGACTGCACTCATTTGATATGTGAGAAGTTTGCCTCTGTTCCTTAATCGAATATTCATGGGCAAAATTTGAAATTTGCAATGAGAGTACAAAGCAAGTTTCTCTTAAATCGCCTCACCCATCTCCGAGATCTGGCGTTTTCACAAAAATATAGTAAGGAGAGGGTACGCCCATTAAAGTTTAGACGTACGATCTACTTCATTCTCTTGGTTTTGGTAGTGGATTGGAGTTGCCAAACCCTTTCTCCCGAAAGTGGAGATCAGATTCATACTCTACTCCCAAAAATCACATTTGAGCCACGCATTGCCATGGTCGGTATACATATATGCCGGGTCTAGGGTGAGTGTATAAGGTGAGGCGTCCCTGAAACACTTGACCTTATAACAGACATCAGATTTGAGCTCCCTTTTTGCCATAGTTAACCAATATGGTCACTCACACGCTTAGGGTGCGAACAGAGTGCGTGCTGAAAACTGAGCGGGGACTGCGTGCGAGAAAACTGGTTACCTATAAGTCAAAACAAACTAGCTTGTACATAACATAGTGACGCCGAGCGTCACCATCGAGTAAAGCGATGGGAGATGTGAGAAAACAGTTCCAAGGCGTTTTTCGCGTTTGTTTGTATTGTTGATGTTTAGCGCCTATCAGCACTGATTCTCGCATTCACTGTGGCATAGACAAATTTTCTTCACGCATGAAAATAAGCGCCAATAATCTTGGCTCGGCTTCACACGGCAACAGCCCGTACTCAGTTCGTATTCTTAAAATAAAATCAGCATCGTGCTCTACTTTTAAATTCCTTTTATTTGTGCCATTGGTTAAGAGGGAGTTTATGGAATGAGGAGTTCCCCAAACATTTGACCCTAAAATTGGATTCAAATTCGTTTTCTACCCTCAAATACCTTTTATTAGAGCCCCTTTACCCATTCAGGGGCCTTAAAAACTATCCACGTTGTGCTCCGCTCTTTTTGAGCCCAAATTGTCATGGTCAGCAAAAAAGTCCTATTTGGCAGTTGTTATGGGGGTGGGATGGCCCCTAGATACTTGGTCCCGAATGTTTATATTAGATTCGTGCTTGACTCCCACATATCTTCCATGTGAGCCCCACATTTCCATAGTTGGCAAATGTATCCGGTTTGGAGGGTGTTTTGGGGCCAATTTTCAGGGCCAATTCCTTGGCCCTGAAAATTTATATCAGATTCGTGCTCTGCTCTAAAATACCTTTTATTTGAGCACCATATTGCTATGGTCCGCAAATGCGTTCTATTTGGGAGATGTTATATGGGTGGAGTGGACACCCAGAAACTTGGTTCCAAAAGTGGGTATAAATTTCGTGCTCCACTCCCAAATACCTTTCATTTGAGCCCCGCATTGCCATTGTCAATAAATATGTGGGATTTAGGGGTGATTCAGGGGGGGGGGGGGTCCCCCCTAACATTTGGTCCCACAAATAAATATCAAATGCGTTTTCTACTCTTAAATACCTTTAGTTTGGATCCCATATTGTCGTGATTGTTGGGTTGGGCGGCCTCCCTAGGTATCCCTTCCGTTAGCTTATTTTTGTTTTTAGGTTGCTATAAGAGAGCATACAAAATTTCGCTTAAATTGCAGCATCTCCGCGATCTGGCGTTTCTGAAAATTAGGGTAAGAGGGAGGGTCCGAGAGGTTGAGATATCAAAAAATTAGGTACCCTATTTTCACCACGGCACTATTCTGCATCATATGTTCAAATGCAAAAAAATTGCTTTAGCCGTTTTTGAGTCTATAAGGAACACACAAACACAAATTGATTTTTATATGTTGAAGAAGAAAATTCGGACAGGCAGATGGAAGTACGTAAAAATCTGTATCGCCTTAGAATGTCTTCCATAAATATAAGACTGAGGGAACCTTTATTTTGTCTAAATGAGAAAACTGCTGCTTAATTGTGTTTAAAATCGTAAACAATTTATGACTTTTTTAAATCTTCCTTTTGGTACTGCATGACTTTGAGTAGGCAGTTACCTGACCTCCTTATCTAAGTACAGCATATCGCCCTCCACCTGCAACACCTACACACTTTCATTGTTCAACTGCAAAGGGAGTTGGTTTCATATGAGCATGGAATTGTAAGAGCAAATATTTCTCATTCTACTTTTTGGCACATACCTAATTTCCTTTGTTACTTTGTTCACTTGAGCATCCACACTCGGAGTAGATTGCGGTTACCAATCTATCGCAAAGCAAAAATCTTTGCAAATGTTGACCACAACGAGCAGCAAGGTATTGTGTGCTATGATGATTGATGTTTACCACAGGTTATGCTGATGAGCCAAGATGTCAGTTAACTTAGGTGATCGGCCAAAATTACTTTGGCTCAGACATTTGTGGTCAAAACCTCAAAAATGTGTTCGCCAGTTCTTTGTAGTCATTTCTCTTTTGGCCCCAGAAAATTATTATCGATTTTTCACATCATGACCTTACTTAACGAAAATTACTAAGCACTTACTATCACTCATTTGCAATGCTAATAAAAGTAATTTCGTCTTAGTGGCCCCCAAAAGAAAAAAAATGTATAAAACAAATTTCCATACAAGCATTTTCAAATATATACCTGCTACTTCTATGGAGAGCTATAAAAATACGCCTTCTCTCCTGCTCCTACTCGTCCTCCTTCGCCTTATTTGGAAATTTATATTTTGGATGAAATCCAAAAACATGTTGATGTACTACCGTAGAGATGAAAAAATCCATCAATCATAGTTTAAAATCACTTCAGCCTAATGCCAGCCGAGCCTTAACAGGGCCATGCTAGCCAGAAACGCTGGCAAACGCCCTGGGAAAACCACAACAAGAAACGAGAACAAGTGAAAATATGAGACCAACAACAATAACAAAAAAAAAAAAAACTGAAAAAGCCCATAAAATTTTCAAATGGTAAGAAAGAAGATGAACGACCAGGCCATTCACCATAAGCGAGTGAAGCAGAGAAAAAAATTACAACATAGTAATTACGAAATTACAATGAACACGAAACAAGCCAAACAACAACAGATGACGATGACGACGACGACAGAACATCCAAAAGAACCTACCACACAAGAAGAACAAAAGTTTACCAAGTGCCACAAAATTGCATGAGAGATGATACTGGAGGTAGGTGGAACCTCCTCTCTTCTTCATCCCTTAGGACCTCACCAATGTTACAGGTTTTTAGCCACGACATGTGGGGTAGCACCAAACACCAATCTAGCAGCATGCCTCAGTGGATCCACTCAGACCGTACCAATAAATCAGAGAATAGCCGTTTGTAACGCAAAAAAATCTACCACACAACCGTGTGTTGGACAGCCAAACATCCATCCATTTATTCACATGGCAATCATGCATTCAACCGGTCAACGGCAACAGTGGGAGGATACGGGATTTTCTGTTTTTACAGAATATTGGGTCAAAAATTTAATTTTCTAGGAAATTACATGGAAAATTTAATTTTGTGGGAAATTTTATCGAAACTTGAATTTCATGGAATTTTCACAGAAAAGTTGGCCGAAATTTGTTTTTCATATTTATAGAGAAATCTGTCAAAAAAGATGTGAAAAAGCAAACTTGAATTTAAAGAAAAATTCACTCCATATTGCCAATGGACTTAAAGTTGGATATCAAATTCGTTTTCTAATCTCCCATTATTATTGCAATAGTCAGCAAATATGTTCGCTTTGTGGTGAGCTCCACTCTCTTTAAGACCCAAATTGCCATGGTGAGCAAATACGTCCTTTTTGGGGGTTATTATGGGGGTGGGACGTCCCCTAGACAGTTGATCCCGAATGTTGATATCAGATTCGTGCTATACTCCAAAATACCTTTCATTTGCGACCCATATTTGTCGCAAACATGTCCTGTTGGGGGGTGTTCTGGGGGGATGAGGCGGCCATTCAGTGACTTTCTCTGAAAATATATATCAGTTTCGTATTCTACTCTAAAATACCTCTTATTGGAGCCCCATATTGCAATGGTCAGTAAATATTTCCTATTTGAGTGATATTATGGGTGGGGGGTTGGGCCCATAGAATCTTTTTCTCGAATATTGATATCAGATTCGTGGGGTACTTCCAAAAACCTTTCATTTGAGCCCCATATTGCTATGCTCGTAAATTTGTGCTCTTTGGGGTGTTTTTAGGGAGTGGGCGGCCCCCGAAACACTTGGTTCCACATTTGAATATCAGATTCGTATTCTACTCGTATATAACTTTCATTTGAGTCCCATATTGCCAGGGTCGGTAAATATGTCCGATTTAGGTGTTTTTTTGGGGGTTAGGTTGGTTCACCAAACGCTTAGTTCGACAATTAGATATCAGATACGTTTTCTAATCTTAAATACCTTTCATTTGAGTCCCATATTGTTGTGATTGGTCTACATATATATATTTGGTAAGTTTTGGGTGTGGGGCGGCCCCCCTAGGTACCCCATCCAAAATTTGGATACCAAATTTTTGTTTTTAGGTTACTATAAGAGAGCACACAAAATTTGGCCTAAATCGCACCCATTCCCGAGATCTGGCGTTTCTGAAAATTTGGGTAAGGGGGAGCGTCCGCCCCCCCCCTTCAGATATCAAAAAATATCGTACCCTATTTTCACCACGGGGAATGATATCAAAATTAGAGAGAAAGTGTCTTTGAGGCATTCCCACCCAAATACCCCCTAATAAGGGAGTATTTTAGGGTAGAACACGAATGTCATATAAATTTTCAGGGCAAAGTCACTAAGTGGCCGCCCCATCTCCCAAAACACCTCCCCCCAAACCGGACATGTTTGCCTACTATAGAAACACGGGGCTCAAATGAAAGATATTTGGGAGAAAAGCACGAAACTGATATCAACATTCGGGAACAACTCCCTAGGGCACGTCACAACCCCATAACAACCCCAAAATAGGACGTTTTTGCTCAACATGACAATTTGGGGCTCAAAGAGGGTGGTGCACGATATTGTTAGTCTTTATGCTCCACCTCCCAAACCGGTCATATTTGCTAACTATTGCAAAAAGGTGCTCAAATGAAAGGTTTTTGTGAATAGAAAATAAATTTGATAACCAACTTTGGGGCCAAGTATTTGGGGGGATGTCTCATACCATAAACTCCCCTTAAACCAATGGCAATATGGGGTTTAAATATGTCTTTGATAGTAGAGCACGATGCTGATTCTTTTTCAGGGCGAAGAGTCTGAGGGACCACCTTACCCCCCAAAACACCCCTAAATCGGAAATACATACGGCAATATGGGGCTCCAATGAAAGGTATTTGGGAGTAGAGCACAAAATGGATACCCACATTCGGAATCATGTTTATGGGGGTGCATACCACCCCTTAAATCCACCAACCACCACCCTGGGGCCCTTCTCGCTCCCAAAATCTCCATGAGTATATTGGGTTCTTATAAAGACCTTTAAGAATGGAGCACATATAACAACCAAACTTAAATAATCCTAAACCCTCTGAGCGAATTTTCGAAATGCCGACGTGAGCAAAATTGCACACAATCTCGCTAACACCTCAGCTCTAACCATTCCAAATTTCAAAGAAATATCTCTACCCCTTTTCACACAGCATATTTTTTACTATTTTTTTTTTTCAATTTTCTCCCACTGTGGGCTTGTGAGAATTAAACGGCTACCATAGCCAGATTCTAATTTAATTTTTTTTTTTTTTAAATTTTTAATCAAAATTCTTTTAATATAATTTTCATTAAAAATTTCCTGAGAGTTGTTAAAAAAATTGTGGGAAATTTGATAAAACAATTAAAAATTAAGAATTTTTGTTGCTAATTATGTTTAAGTCACAGTTTGCATTTTTCCACCAGCAATTTTGTTGAGGTATGAAATCTCAGAAAATTCTTTGTTGTGATTTTATATTCTTGCTAAATTTATTAGAAATTTTATTTGTGATATGCTAAACAAATTCCATTTTAATTGAAATCACTCACTGTACAACCATTAACGCTTACCCACATGACTTTTTGTGGAGAAGGGATTTATATCCCACCCACCCCACCAAATATTCTTGGACATAAATGGGCTTTCATGTGAGTAGAGGGTGTATAAGTGTTGGTGTGTGTGTGTGTGTGTGCGAGGGTAAGAGCCATGGCAATGGTGGATAGATGAGTGCTTGAGTGAGACGAGACAAGACATGAGCAAAATTAATGACCATAGAAACAAACACAAAAGGACATTTATGTGCATACATCCACATACATTGTAATTCGTAGGACACGATGATGATAAAACTGGCAAAACACTGGTGTTTTTCCTTTACATCGCTGTTTAGTCCATGTGTGTAGTGTCTTGCCTATATGGTCGCTTGGCGGGTAGGTATGTGTATGGGAAGCTGTTTTTTTTTTGTTCTTTTACATAACCAAAGTGTGAACAAAAAAAAAATACACAAGGAGACCAAGTATTAACTGTCCCATTCGTGTAAGCATTCATGTCCATTAACTGAGAGTGAGAAAATAAAATTAGGCCTAATCGATTTTTTTCTGTTATTTATTGAAATAATAACAAATAATGATTCGAATTGTTATGGCCATGTAATAAAATAAGTCTGGAATGTGAAAACAGGCATCAATTTGGGTATAAGTGATATTTTTATGACCGCTCTCATCTACAAGAGTGGGAGTTATTTGGGTTAATAAATATTTTTAATATTTTTTTTGGACGAAAAAAAAAACACAAGAAAGAGCGTGCTAAGTTCAGCCGGGCCGAATCTTAAGAACCCTGCACCATGGATTTTGTTAAAAATTTATACAAAATAAATATAGTTGACGGGCATAATTTTATTCAACATATCAAACTTCTGTCAAACCAGCAAAAATTTAAGTTTCTAGGAACCGAACAAGGATAATCAGAGACCGGTTTATATGGGAGCTATGCCAGGTTATAGACCGATTTGGACCATACTTGGCACAGTTATTGGAAGTTATAACAGAACACGGAAGATCGGTTTATATGTGTGCTATGTCAGACTAAAGGCCAATTTGGACCGTACTAGGCATAGTTGTTGGAAGTCATAAAAGAACACTTCATGCTCAATTTCAACCAAATCGGACAAAAATTGCGGCTCGTAAGGGCTCAATAAATGAAACCGGGAGATCGGTTTATAATGGAGCTATATCAGGTTATAGACCGATTCGGACTGTACTTAGCATAGTCGTTGGAAGTCTTAACAGAACACCACATGCCAAATTTCAGCCAAATCGGACAAGAATTGCGTCTTGTAAGGGCTCAGAAGTCAAATCGGGAGATCGGTTTACATGGGAGCTATATAAGATTATAGACTGATTTGGACCGTACTTGACGCAGTAGTTGGAAATCATAAAAGAACATTACGTGCAAAATTTCAGCAAAAAATCGGACAAAAATTACGACTTCCAGGTACTTGAGAAGTCAAATCGGGAGATCGGTTTATATGGAAGCTATATCAGGTTATAGACCGATTACAGTTGTACTTAGCACAGTTGTTGGAAATAATAACAGAACACTACGTGCAAAATTTCAGCCAAATCGGACAAAAATTGCGGCGTGTAACGACTCAAGAAGTCAAATCGGGAAATCGGTTTATATGGGAGCTATAACTTAATCCCAACTGATATGGCCCATTTGTAATCCCCAACGACCTACATCAATAGTGAGTATCTGTGCTAAATTTCAAGCGGCCTGCTTTAAGCGTTCGACCGCTATCGTGATTTTGACAGACGGACGGACGGATGGCTAGATCGACTCAGAACGTCAAGACGATCAAGTATATATATTTTATTGGATCTTAGAAGAATTTTTCGAGGTGTTACAAACGGAGTGACTAGATTTTCATACCCGCTCCTATGGTGGTGGGTACAAAAAACACTAAATATTTTTTTAGAAAAAAACTTCTTAAAATTTTGTCTGTAGATGATTTTTATACCCTACACCACCACTGTGGTACAGGGTATTACAACATAGTGCATCTGGGTGTTACAAGCATCCAGACGGAAGAGAGATAGACTCATTGATAAGTATGCCGATCGACTCCGAATAATTTTCTGATTCGATTTAGCTATGTCCGGCTGTCTGTCTATCCGACTGTCTGTCTGTGCGACTGTCTGTCTGTCCGGCTGTCTGTCTGTCCGACTGTCTCTCTGTCCGACTGTCTGTCTGTCCGACTATCTGTCTGTCCGACTGTCAGTCTGTCTGTCTGTCCGACTGTCTGTCTGTCTGACCGTCTGTCTGTCCATGTTTATTTGTGTACAAACTACAGCTCGCAATTTTCGTCCGATCGTCTTAAAATTTGGTACAGGCAAGTTTTTCGACCTAGAGGCGAAGCCTATTGAAATTGGAGAAAATCGGTTTAGATTTGGATATAGTTCCCATATACATGTTCGTCTAATTTTGACTTATATTGCAATAACGTGGTCGTTTGTTAACAGATTCTATCGAAATTTGGCAGAAAAGATTGACTCTCGACATTGCTGGTAAATTTCATAGAATTTGGTTCAGATTTAGATATAGCTCTCACACATATATATCGCCCGATTTTCACTCCCAGAGCCGCTGCAAGCGCATTGATTGACCAATTTTCCCAAAATTTTGTACAAAGCTTCTCTCAACGACCACCACAATATGTACGAAGTTTGCTCGAAATCGGCTCAGATTTAGAAATAGCTCCCATATATATGTTCGTCCGATTGGAGGAAGTATTGCAATAAAGGGCTCATTTGTTAACCGAATCTCTCGAAAATTTGGCAGGAAGGATTTTCTTGTGCCCCTACCCATTGCTGGTTAATTTCATAGAAATCGGCTCAGATTTAGATATAGCTTCCATATATATGTTCGTACGATTTTCAGAAATATTGCAGTAGTGTGCTCATTTGTTAACCGATTCTCTGGAAACTTTTCAGGTTGGATTTTCTTATGACTCTTAATGTTACTGGAGAATTTCATAGAAATCGCCCGATTTTCACTTATAGAGCCACTGCTGCAGCTCTCATATATGTTAATCAGATTTTGATCACGATTTATGGATCACGATCTGGATATCCCCATAGGATTTTCACCGTCCTACCAACCGTTTCGCTGTTCCACAATCTTGCATGCGCATTCGTCGCCCACTCCCTTAACTCGGACTGTGTCGACCCGAACGGCTTCGGGTAAACCAAGTTTATTGGCGGCAGTCCTCTGGCCTTCACCGCCAAATTGTTGGCCCTTTCATTTCCCCTTGCTCCGTTATGGCCCGGCACCCAAACGATGCGGATTTTGCCATCCTCAGAGAAGGCGTTAATCTCCTTCTTACACTGCAAAACTGTTCGTGACCTTACCGTCATGGTTGTTATTGCCCTTATGGCAATGTTGCTGTCGGTAAAGGTGTTCACACTTGACGTCCTCATATTAAGACCAAACCACTTCACACATTCCGTGATCGCCCGGATCTCCGCCTGCAGGACCGTATTATGGCAAGGCAGTTTAAAACAGATATCAGTCCTTGAGTTCTCAATGTTAACCCCCAGGGTCCACTCTGTTCTCTAGCTTTAATTCATCCGTGTAACATGATCTTCCAGATGGTAAAACTAGGGTTCCGTCAGTGCGAGGCACTGAATATGACACTTCCAATTCAGTTTCCTGTCCAAGATCACGCCTAAATATTTGACCTTGTCAGATATCGAAATCGTCTTATTTAAGAAACGTGGTGCGTTAAATTGGCTCACCTTCGTCTTCCTCGTGAACAGGCATATTTCAGTCTTCTCTGGGTTAGCATTGAGACCTCTGGGTCTAGCCCAGTCATAGACTCTTTCGGCCCTTCTGCATAGCTTGCTCGGACCCTTACCCCTTAGAAGTAATATAACATCGTCTGCGTAGCAGACGGGATCAAATCTCTCCTCAGTCAGCATCCGTAATAGGTCATTTATGGTGGTCACCCATAGAAGTGACGATAAAAATGTGGCGTACCTTGTGCCACTTTCTTCCTTATATATGCCATGGGACACACAATTTATCCACCTATGCCTTAACATTTGATCCACCTTTTCCTTAACATATGATTTATCCAGTCTCTAAGGTCCGGGTTCACCCGGTATTGGTTTAAGGATTGGATCCGTATGTTGGTCCGCACATTGTTAAAAGCCCCCTCGATGTCAATGCATACCGCCGGGGTGTACGTTTTAGCATCGAATGCTTCATGCCCAACCTCGTGCAGGGCAGTCTCCACCGACCTTCCCTTGACATAGGCATGCTGTTTATATTTGAGTAGTTCGCTGGATGTTCTACTCTTTATCATGGTGTCCACGAAAATTTAAAAAAAAAAAATTTATGTTTTTTAAGAAAAAAAATTTATATATTTTTTTTTAAGAAAAAAAAAATATATATTTTTTTTAAGAAAAAAAAAATTATATATTTTTTCAAACAAATTTATATATTTTTTAAAACAAATTTATATTTTTTATTGAAAATATAATTTTTTTTTTTTAGAAAAATTTTGGAAAAAATTGAAAAAATGTTATAAGAAACATAAAAAAAAAATATTTTGAAAAAATTTTAATAATTTTTTTTTATTTTTTGTTCACGATAATTTTTTAGAAAAAAAATTTGTATATTTTTTTTAAGAAAAAAAAAAAATATATATATTTTTTTTTAAACAAATTTATATATTTTTTGAAAATATAATTTTTTTTTAAAAATGTTAATTTTAATTTTTTAATTTTTTATTTATTTTTTTGTCCACGATAATTCTTTAGAAAAAAAAAATTGTATATTAAAAAAAAATATATATATATATTTTTTAAAACAAATTTATATATTTTTTTGACAATATAATTTTTTTTTTGAAAAAATGTTAAAATATTTTTGGAAACAATTAAAAAAATGTTTTTAGGAAATATTAAAAAAAACAATATTTTTAAAAACTTTTAATAAATTTTGTCTTTAGAAAAAGTTTTAAAATTTATTATTAATGAAATTTTGTTATTAGATTTTTTTATAAGTGGTTGTCTTAAAATTTTTTTTTTACTTTTTTTTTTTAATTTTTTTTATTATTTTTTTTTTTTTAATTTTTTTCGAAATTGAAGTTTTTTGGAAATTTTTTTTAATAATGTTAACAAAACATATTTGGAAAAATAAATTTAAAAAAATATTTTTAGAAAATATTAAAAAACTTTTTTTTTTTGAAAAACTTAATAAATTTTCTCTTTAGAAAAAGTTTTAACAAAATAGTTTTTTGGAAAATAATTTATTATTAATGGATTTTTGTTTTTTTTTTTAATTTTTTGTTATAAATTGTTGTCTTTAAATTTTTTTTTTGTCAAACTTTGGCTTTGAAGAAAATTTTGGTTTTTATCAGTCCCATTGTCCCTATTTGGCCACTTTGATCAAAAGTTCGAAAGGCAAAGAATTTTTTTAATTGTCGTTTACCAAACATCAACAACATGTGCAGACATTTTAATGAAATATCACAAAATGTAAAAGCAAAACTAATTGAATATTTACAAATGGGGATGCCAGGATCTACTATCACACTTCACCATTTACAAATTGATGAGGCAAAAATGAAAGCAAAAAGATGAAAAGACTAATGCCAGTATAACCAGCCACCATATCCAAAGTACGTGTCCAGACTGACAAATACACTGTCCATGGTTATTGGGTTATTGAACATAGAAGAGTTTATATGCAACCGAAGGTTAGTTATGGGAAGGCAAGAAAAACTGAAATACTGCAATACATCAATGTCATTAGATGAGTATTGGAAGTTTGTCCTGTGAAGAGCTCTGGTGTGAATTTATTTGAGTATCTGTGTGTGTGTGTGAGAGAGTTTGATATGTCGTTTTTACATAATTCTGCATCTATGGTGATTGCTGCAAATTGGATGTCAATATGTTGCATACAAAGTCAAGTTTTACTAGTGATTTGACTACATAACCACATGTAAGAAAATGTAGGTTGTATACATTTGTTGTTTTTTATGTGGTTTCTTATCCATTCAATTTGATATGAAATTTGTAATAAAGTTTGTCAGTATTTGAGTCTCCTTCCTGGTCTACCAATACTTTCAGTATGGTTGAACATTCTAAAGGGTGATTTTTTAACAGCTTTAGGAAAGTTTTTCAAAAAACTCATAAAATTCAGAAAAATGCATGAAATCTTTATTTGAATCGATAGTACGGTCCATATAATTTCATGCTTAAAGATTTTTTCATGCAAATGTTGACCGTGACTGCGCCTCAAATGGTCCATCCGCTTAGTCCAGTATCTCACGAATAAATGCTTCAATGTTGTCTTCCAATGCGTCAATTGAAGCGGGCTTGTCTGTATAGACATGCGCTTTAACATAGCCCCACAAAAAATAGTCTGTAGGCGTTAAATCGTAGGATCTAGGCGCCCAATTTACCGGTCCCGAACGTGAAATAACATGTTCGCCGAACTTATTTTACAATTGGCTATGACCGAATATTTGTTCCACTAGCCGAACGCAGAATAGCGTTCCAAGCGCTTCGATCTTCTGCGCTCATTCTAAAATCTCTGATACCAAGTTTCAAGGTGTCTGAATAAGTCCATTGTTACGCGTGCTGTGTGGCATGTGGCACCGTGTTGTTGAAACCACATGTCATGCAAGTAAAGCTCTTGTATTTTGGGCAAAACAATTTGGATATCTTCACACGATAGCGCTCACCATTCATGGTTACGTTACAATTCGCATCATCTTTGAAGAAGTAGGGTCCAATGATACCACAAGCCCATAAACTGCACCAAACTGTGACTTTTTCTTGATGCATTGGTAGATCTTGCTATGCTTCTGGCTGATCCTCACTTCAAAATCGACAATTCTGCTTATTACGTACGCATTGAGCCAAAGTGAGCTTCATCATCATCTTTGAAGAAGTACGATCCAATGATGACACCAGCCCATAAACCGCTCCAAACTGTGACTTTTTCTGGATACATTGGTAGCTCTTGCAATGCTTCTGGTTGATCTTCACTCCAAAATCTACAATTTTGCTTATTTACATACCCATTAAGTTAAAAATGAGCTTCGTCGATGGAATGGAAGAAGCGCCCAATAAACTCAATTCCATTTGCACGCGTTGTTCGTTTGTAAGACGAATCATGGTTAAATTATGGACCAAACTGAAGATGTTTGACTGTGAAACAAGACACGAAACGTGCGTGAGTTGTTTAATCAAGTGCTGCCAAAAAGACCGTAGTTAAAAAATCAGCCTTTATATGCACGGTGCTCTTCTTTACACCATGAAATGTCTTTTTAAATAAATTTTGCTCTACTACCTTTCGTTGGTGTCCGATTCTTTCCAAAATACGTTTTCAGTTTTATTCGTTTAAATTTCCCTTTTTTCTCTTTTTGGATCCCTCTATTAATATCAGATTTGTACTCTACTGTCATAGACCTTCATTTATGTCTTATATTGTCCAGATTAACCTGCAAGTCCTATTAAGGCGTATTTAGTGGATGGGGCGGTATCCACTTGTGACGTTGAACATACATGCCCGCTTTGGAAGTTTTTGGGTATTGGGGAGGCTCCCTAGATACTAGGCATGTACGTTCTTCCAAATACTTATCATTTGATATCCATATTTTTCTAATCGGTAAACATGTATTGATGGGAGGCCTTTGTGGGGAGGCCCCTCAGATACCTAAGTAGGGAACATTTGCTGTGCTGAGCATAGTTGAAATCGGTCCATAACCTGATACAGCTGTCATATTAACCTATCTGGGGTCTTGACTTCTTGAGCCTCTAGAGGGCGCAATTCTTATCCGATTTGGCTGAAATTTTGCATGAGGTGTTTCTTTATGATTTCCAACAACTTTGCTCAGTATGGTTCAATTTGGTCCATAATCCGATATACCTGTCATGTTAACCAATCTGAGGTCTTAACTTCTTGAGCCTCTAGAGGGCGCAATTCTTATCCGATTTGGCTGAAATTTTGCATGAGGCGTTTCTTTATGATTTTCAACAATTGTTTTAAGTATGGTTCAAATCGGTCCATAACCTGATATAGCTGCTATATAAACCGATCTTGAATCTTGACTTCTTAAGCCTCTAGAGGGCGCAATTCTTATCCGATTGGAATAAAATTTTGCATGAGGTGTTTTGTTATGACTTTTAACAATAATGCTGAGTTTGGTTGAAATCGGTTCATAACTTGATACAGCTGTCATATAAACCTGTCTGGGGTCTTGACTCCTTGAGCGTCTAGAGTGCGCAATTCCTATCCGATTTGGCTAAAATTTTGCACGACGTGTTTTGTTTTGACTTTCAACAACTGTGCCAAATATGGTGTAAATCGGTCCATAATCTGATGCAGCTACCATATTAACCGATCTGGGTATTGCCTTCTTGAGCCTCTAGAGGGCTCAATTTTTGTCAGATTTGGCTAAAACTTTATAAAGGATTTTTTGAGGTTAGGATTTTCATGTATTAGTATTTGACAGATCACGTGGGATTTCAGACATGGTGTCAAAGAGAAAGATGCTCAGTATGCTTTGACATTTCATCATGAATAGACTTACTAACGAGCAACGCTTGCAAATCATTGAATTTTATTACCAAAATCAGTGTTCGGTTCGAAATGTGTTCAAATTTTGACAAATTTTGTTCAGCGATGAGGCTCATTTCTGGTTGAATGGCTACGTAAATAAGCAAAATTGCCGCATTTGGAGTGAAGAGCAACCAGAAGCCGTTCAAGAACTGCCCATGCATCCCGAAAAATGCACTGTTTGGTGTGGTTTGTACGCTGGTGGAATCATTGGACCGTATTTTTTCAAAGATGCTGTTGGACGCAACGTTACGGTGAATGAACACATTTCGAACCGAACACTGATTTTGGTAATAAAATTCAATGATTTGCAAGCGTTGCTCGTTAGTAAGTCTATTCATGATGAAATGTCAAAGCATACTGAGCATCTTTCTCTTTGACACCATGTCTGAAATCCCACGTGATCTGTCAAATACTAATGCATGAAAATCCTAACCTCAAAAAAATCACCCTTTACAACGGGTTTTCTCATGACCTTCAACATACGTGTTGAATATGATCTGAATCGGTGTATAGCCTGATACAGCTCCCATATAAACTGATCTCCTTAGTTTACTTCTTGAGTCTCTAAAGGGCGCAATTGTTATTCAAATTAGCTGAAATTTTACACAATGACTTTTACTATGATCTCCAATATTCAATACAATTATAGTCCGAATCGAACTATAACTTGATATAGCTCTAATACCATAGCAATTAATTTCTTTTATCCTTTGTTTGTCTAAAAAGAGATAACGGGAAAAGAACTCGACAAATGCGATCCATGGTGTAGGGTATATAAGATTCGGCCCGGCCGAACTTAGCACGCTCTTACTTATTTTTTTTTCACATGTTTTATTTCCAAATGGGAGACAGTTAAGCTTTATGACCATGATAATTAATATTGCTTGAACGTTTCTGGCTTGATTAGAGACATGATCAGCACTAGCGTGTTCTCTAGTCTCCAGTCTTTAAAGATCGGATTTTGATTTTTGACTCACAATTTTTTGGGCAAAACTTTTAAAATTTGCCGCTCGTAAGAATCACATTTTTAAGACAGAACAATTTTACATCATAATTGAAAATTTTAAGCAAATCATAGAAGACTTGAAGAATTTTAAATTTCTCTAAAAATGTTTAGAAATTTTATTTTCACTCATATTTTTGGATTTTGTTATTCATAAAATTTTTTTTCAATTTTCAGGTAAGCCAAGAAGGATGTATTTTGTAATCTAAATCAAATATTTTTTCTTTATTGGTAAGTTGTCTTCCTTAAAATGTTACCATAATAAGATTTTCTAGAATTAAGTAAAAGTAGTGGTTAATGATGTTTTAAAGAAATAGGTGTGTTTCCAACGCACGTAATAAGAAACCTGGTGGTTTAAATATTTTGTATTCATACTTGTTGTTGTATTTGGCAGTGTTTAGGACTTCGTCGGATCAATCCGGTACATACAACCGGCTGGCATGGGTTATCTATTCATACTATTGGGTTGCCCAAAAAGTAATTGCGGATTTTTCATATAGTCGGCGTTGACAAATTTTTTCACAGCTTGTGACTCTGTAATTGCATTCTTTCTTTTGTCAGTTATCAGCTGTTACTTGCTTTAGAAAAAAAGTGTAAAAAAAGTATATTTGATTAAAGTTCATTCTAAGTTTTATTAAAAATGCATTTACTTTCTTTTAAAAAATCCGCAATTACTTTTTGGGCAACCCAATATTTCTGTAATGCCAGAATCTATCTAATGAGAACTTCTTATCCCCCATCCTTATGCTCAAAATTCATCAGTGGAAGATCTTCTTATTCAAAAATCATTCTCTTTGAAGCTGCCCTATAATTGGTGAATAAAGAAATATATTATGAAGGATTTTAGTCTGGGTTTGATTTATTTTTCTTACAGATTTTATGCCTTTCTTGGGTGTAGTACCATAAACAGCTAAAGCCTTTCATAACAATCATTGTAAATTATGGCTTCAACACCAACTGAAAAAATAAACCCAAAAACATAAACTGTCGCCAACGCCATCGACATCATCATCTTCGGTATGGTCATCTGGTTCATCTCGTACATGTTTGTCTTCCTGCTTTTTCTTGCCATAATACTTTTATCGTTTTTGAAAGCAAAACCCTTTCAAAACAAAAAAAAAAAAGAGTGAAGCCCATATGTCTTGGCCTTCATAACTCTTGTTTGTTCACACAAGAGTTTTTTTTTTCTTTCTTCTAAAACTTCACTGCCCACCTTTGGTGTTGAGCGGTTGTGCTGTCCGGTCTGACAACTTAAAAGATTATTTCGATGTTTATCGGAAAATGCCTATTTATTCCAACACCCTTTTTATGGGCTATTTACGTAAAAATCTCCATTCAAAGAAACACCCAAAACGAGAAACTTTTCAAATATCTTTGAATTATTTATGTGGGAAGGCCCCTTTTGTCGGTCGCTGGACATGGGCGAAGAAGAGGTAAAAGTAGTGTTGCCTGCCGCTGCTGCTCTCGTTGATAGAATAGATGTGCCAAATTTATTTTATTTTTTCTCACAACCCCCCCCCACCGTCCAAAACAGCCGCCAATATAGTTACCCATATTTTTTTTTGTTTTCTTGTGTGGGTATTTTTGTTTCGTGGGTATGCATTACTGGTCTGCAAGGCGTTTAAGTTTAGTTTTGGTTTTAGTGTATAAATGGCAAGATTTCTTTTTCCTATGCCGTTTTTTTCCAAAAAAATAAAATAAAGAAACATTTCCCAAACGGAAACAGGCGAGGGAGATTTATTTTAAATGTTGTCTAAAAACTTGACATTTAAGAGTTGCTAAATAGCAAAGAATGTTCTCGGTGACAACATCAGAAAAAAAAAAAAATAAAAACAAGTAAAAAGGGTACCCACCACCTCGGCTATGTATGTAAACCACCATTCATAAAAATCCGGTGAAAATTGCATACCTTATGTCCCATAGCAGTTATATCGACATATGTTCCGATTTGGACCAAATACTAATAAGAACAGTAGCTATATCTAAAAATAAACCGATCAGAACCATATACGACACGAATGTCGAAAATCCTAACATAAGTCACTGTGTCAAATTTCAGTAAAATCGGATTATAAATGCGCCTTTTATGGGGCCAAGACGAGATATCGGTCTACATGGCAGCTATATCAAAATCTGAACCCATTTTGGGCCAAGTTGCTGCAAAATGTCGAAAAGCCTAGCACAAAGCACTGTCCCAAATTTCTGCAACATCGGACAATAAATGCGCCTTTTATGGGCCCAAAATCTTAAATCGAGAGATCTCTATATGGCAGCTATATCCAAATCTGGACCGATCTGGGCCAAATTGAAGAAAGATGTTGAGTGGCCTAACAAAACTCACTGCCTCAAATTTCAGCTACATCGGACAATAAATGCGCCTTTTGTGGCCCCAGAACCTAAAACCGAGAGATCGGTCTATATGGCAGCTATATTCAAATCTGGACCGATCTATGCCATATAGCAGAAGTATGTCGACATGTGGAAATAAATGCGCCTCTTATGGGCCCAAAACCTTAAATCGGGAGATCGATCTATATGGCAGCTATATTCAAATCTGGACCGATCTATGCCATATTGCAGATGTATGCAGGGTTTAACTTAACTCACTGTCCCAAATTTCGGCGACATCGGACAATAATTGCGCATTTTACGGGCCAAAAACCTTAAATCGAAAAATCGGTCTATATGACAGCTATATCCAAATCTGGACTGATCTGGGCCAAAACGACGAAGGATGTTTAAGGGCCTAACACAACTCACTGTCCCAAATTTCTGCAAAATGGGATGATAAATGTGGCTTTTGTGGACCTTAGACCCTAAATCAGAGGTTCGGTCTATATGGCAGCTATATCCAAATCTAGACCGATGTGGGCCAAATCAAAGAAGGATGTCGAAAGGCCTATCACAACCCACTGTCCCAAATTTCTGCAAAATCGGATAATAAATGTGGCTTTTATGGGCCTAAGACCCTAAATCGGAGGATTGGTCTATATGGTAGCTATATCCAAATTAGGACGGATCTGGGCCAAATTGAAGAAAGATGTGGGGGCTATATCAAGATATAGTCCGATATAGCCCATCTTCGAACTTAACCTGCTTATGGACAAAAAAAGTATCTGTGCAAAGTTTCAGCTCAATATCTCTATTTTTAAAGCCCGTACCGTGATTCCAACAGACAGACGGGCAGGCGGACGGACGGACGTGGCTAGATCGTCTTAGATTTTTACTACGATCAAGAATATAGATATATACTTTATAGGAACGAAAATGGATATTTCGATGTGTTGGGATCTCGAAAAATTGCGAGAACCCAGATTAGATCTAGAGCCGAGATAGGGAGATGAATAATTGCAAGAAGAGAGTGGGTAGCCAGCGCCTATCTGATACGCAAGATCGCGTGTGCAAAATTTTAATGCGGTCCCTGTCGAAATTATCCCGTCTTATTGACGATGTGAGCAGACCTATAAGAGATGCAAGCTCACTCTTATAGAAGAAAAAACTCCTCCTCAAGAGAGTCTGCGCTACTGTAGACCCGGCCATGAACAAAACAAGTGCTCACTGACCTCACTGAAAAAGCCAGCAGCTTTGTCATCCCTCTTCAGTCGGTGTTAGGCCAAAGTTTCCTGGAAGTCCTGCATCCATTCCCACCTCGCTACCGCTTCGGCATTGGCCCTCTATTATGTTCAGTAGTTTCAAAATTGCATATATGTGAGACTGGCGACAGGATCGTTTTGTCGTGCACTTCTGCCTCACTAATCCTACTTCCCGGAATAATATTAGGTACAGGAACCCAATTCATTACTATGTCATAAGTTCATAATTCATCCAGGGACTTTACATATTTCGAGACCCACCTCCATCTTACCATCGTCGAATTCCAGCCATATTGCCCACATACATCGTGAGCTTCAAAGACAGCGAATCCCTTCACTAGTTTTTCTGCCTGAAATACCGTACTCTTGCCCGACAATGTCAGCGACATACCGATATCGAGAGCCTCGGAGTAGACCTTTAATCAAGTCCTGACACCGTCTGGAAGGCATCAGTGAAAACCTCTTTAAATACAGCATCCATTTGCTCTCTTCCGGTAAAGTGAATCCTGAAGAGCCTATCATGAAGAAGAACTGAACTACGCTCTAATCTGCGTATTAAGGAAGCGAAAGATGTCAGACTAACTTTCCTCAGTTTACCCTCCGGATTCATAACACCCTGAATGGAACTGTGACAGTAGCAGTTCTCCTAAAGCATACCAAGACCAAATTTTGTCAAATTCAACGGAGTTTTCAATATCCTGGCTTTGCCCACCTACAAAGGCCTTTCTACGCTGATGGTTTTAATATGCTGTATTCGTTATGCCATAAATAAAACAAAAACATAATTATGAGAGTTGCCGTTTTCGCACAAAACTACTTTGGTGGATATTTATTTATCGCGTAAATATTACCAAACAATGTTTTTGTCCCAAAAATTCTAGTTGTTTTTTCTTGTACCTGGCAGCCATTTGTCTGTTGCTCTAATGATTTTTTGTCATTGGACCAGTATTTTTGTTCCTAAGCCGAATCTTTAAAAATATCTACTTTCCGAGTTGACCATCCGCACTCGACCGAGCTGGTCAACATACTGACTGCTCTTTGCTCAGTAAAAAATTGTGAGTGAGTGAGCAATGGTCTACACAAGCGACGAGCACACAATTGCAATTATTTGCAAGCCCATGGGCTAGCTAGGGATTGTTTGCATGCGTACGTTCACAGCAATGTACTATAATATGAGTATTTTTGACCATCACTGGTCTATACGTTCAAATACTCACGCTTTCTTTAGAACGAGAGATACAAGAGAATAATTATTGGTCGAATATTCGAATAATTCTTCGCGGTTTCGAAACATTTTTGCCATTAAAGAGTTTTTTTTTGTTTTACTCCAAAAGAAACGTCCTTTTACTGTAGGCTATGTTGTTAAAAGGTTTACAATAAACAAATTTAGTCACGTTCTAAAATACTACGTTTGTGGCTAACGTTTGATATGTTGAAGCGAAACGTTACTCAGTTAAGTAATATCGGAAGATCGGTTTATATGGAAGCATTATCAGATTATAGACCGATTTACATTATATTTGGCACGCATGTTGAAGGTCATAAAAGAAGTCGTTGTTCGCAATTTCAGCCCTCAAAAGTTCAAAAAGTATAATGGGGGGATAATTTTATATTGGAGCTGGTAATGAACCGCTTTGGACCATACTTGGCATAGTTGATGGAAGTCTAAACAAAATACTTGAAGCCAAATTTTAGTCAAATGGGATAATAATTGCGCTCTCTAGAGGCTCAGATGTCGAGATACCAGATCGGTTTGTATGGCATAGTTGTTGGAGGTCATACCAAAACACTTAATACAAAATTCCACATTCCGCATTTGTGCAAGATTTTAAGCGCTTAGCTTTACTCCTTCGAAAGTTGGCGTGCCTTCCATAGAAAGACAAACGGTTACACAATCAGACGGGCTAAAAGTCAGACGGAAGGACATGGCTATATCGACTTAAAATGTCACGGCAATCATGAATATATATACTTTATGGAGTCTCAGACCAATATATCGATGTCGAAGTTAGATTATCCCCGTCCTATGCTGGAGAGTATAAAAAGCCATGTAAACAACTTCTCCCCAAAGTTGTGTCGCAATGCGGCACGCTGCACTGTGGTCGGACTTGTATGGAAAGATCGGCCAAAAGTACATAAAAGTCACATTTGTTACTCTATTTGTAACGGTGAGTAGTACCATGCCTACCGATATCCGAACCGAATATGATTCAGATCGGACTATGTTGTTGTTGTTGTGGTAGCAGTGTGTTGTACACTGAAGCGGCAGCCCTTGCGATGAAGGACTCCATCGGGTCAATCCGGTACATACAACGGACTGCTATGAGATTGCCTATAACAATCAGACAATATATAGCTGCCAAATAGACCGATCTGCCGATTTTTAGTCCTAAGTCCATAATTGCCGCATTTATTACCCGATTTCGCCGAAATTTGGAACGGTGAGTTGTACTTTGTCTACTGATGCCCGAACTGAATATGGTCCAAATTGGGTTATATTTCGTTACAGCAGTCATATATTGTAGATGGAATTGCCGAGACCAAGTTCTATCAATACTTTCATAAACAATTTTCAATTCCAAACCCCAAAACTGCCTGAAGGAGCGTTCCAATGCTTTTGCGATGTACTAGAGAGTTCTTAATTATAGTCTTTGCTACAATTTTTGTCTTAGTATTGGATCAAAAATATCAATGGTTTGGCTGTCATAGGGCAAAATATCAAAAAAAAAAACGTGACAAAAGTTTGAGAAATCAAAATCTGGAGGCATTTAAAAACATTTGCACTTTCACAACCCCAAAACTGTCTAAAGAAGCGTTCCAATGCTTTTGCGATGTACTAGAGAGTTCTTTATTATTGTCTTGGCTACAATTTTTGTCTTAATAATGGATCAAAAATATCAATGATTTGGCTGTCATAGGGCAAAATATCAAAAAAAAAAAAAAAAATAGGACAAAAGTTTGAGAAATCAAAATCTGTAGGCATTTGCAAAAATTTGCACAAAACTGCCTGAAGTAGCGTTTCAATGCTTTTGCGATGTACTAGAGAGTTGTTAACTATTGCCTTGACTACAATTTTGTGTTAGTATTGGATCGAAAATCTTAATGGTTTGGCGGTCATAGCCCAAAAAAATATCAAAAAAAAAAAAAAATATGTCTGAGTAATCAAAATCTGGAGGCATTTGCAAAAAATTGCACTTTCACAACCCCAAAACTGATTGAAGGAGCGTGCCTATGCTTTTGCGATGTGCTAGAGAGTTCTTAATTATTGTCTTGGCTAAAATTTTTGTCTTAGTATTGGATTGAAAATCTAAGTGGTTTGGCTGTCATAGGGCAAAATATCAAAAAAAAAAAAAAAATATGATAAAAGTTTGAGAAATCAAAATCTGGAGGCATTTGGAAAAAATTTGCACTTTCACAACCCCAAAACTGTCTGAAGAAGCGTTCCAATGCTTTTGCGATGTACTAGAGAGTTCTTTATTATTGTCTTGACTACAATTTTTGTCTTAGTATTGGATCAAAAATCTCAAGGATTTGGTTCTCATATGCCAAATTAAAAAAAAATTACAAAAGTCTGCGAAATCAAAATCTAGAGGCTTGATTTTCATCGTAGACGTTTGGTCTAATGAAGTTTTTTACTCAGGACAATCCCAAAAAATCAGAAACGCGATGGGCTATTAATCGCCCCATCCTAGTATGTATATAAAATCCAACTTGAATGGGACAGCGCTCATTGATATGTGAGAAGTATTCCCCCATTTTTGCAATTTGCCATTCGATTATAGACCGATATTTAAAGTTCTGATCATGTTATGTAGCCATTCATCTTTCCAAAAAGACGCCCAACTCTCCTGCGTACACATTGAAGACAAAATAGGTTTTTTAGTTAAACATAAGACGGCCTATAGCAAGTTTGATGGCATGTCCTTTTGTCACAACTTTTGTCACATGTTCGATTTCAGTCACGAGCCTATAACTACTACTACTACTACTATTTTAGCATGGCACATCTGTAACAAGGGTCAGTCGGCACATTAAATAATAATATCAACAGCAACGTGCACATTTGTACAAGTGTGAATTTTTTTGTATTATTAAATACACAAAACGAAAATACCAACAAATAACAATAACAACAACAACAACAACAAGAAATGTAGAACTAAACACAAAACAAAAACATAAAATAAAACATTTGTTTAGGAAGTGAAAAATACACGGACATAAAACATTTGTCTTCATGTCCATTCGTCTGTATGTGTCTGTCCGTCCGTCGTGGTGTAAGTTTCTTTACTCGTTGATGCTGTGGCTGCCAAGGACTTGGCACCAGGGAAATCCTTAAAGTTTTCTTCTTTTTTGGATTTTTGCTTGACTTAGAAAGTTGAGGCTGTAGACGTCCGTTTTTGTTTTTTTTTTGGTATTTGCCTCATTCACTCTCTGTGACTGAAAATTGTTTTGTATGTTTTGTTCTTTAATCAGCTTTCTCTTGGACTTGTTTTTTTTGTGTTGGCTTCCGGGAAATGGCATTCAAGAGGAAAAATCCCACAAGGAAATGAATGAAATTTAACTGAAACGGTGACAAAAGCAAAAGAAAACAAAGCGAAATGATGTATAAGCACAAAATATTAGATTTCATATACATTCTGTATATGGCCAATAAGAGTGTCAATTGAGTTAAAGTATTGCTGGCATAAAAAATATTATATTTCGAAACTCTATGGTATTGTTAGATTGTCAGATTGATTACCCCTTTTGAATTTCATTGGCTTAATTTGAGAAAATTTGCCATGTGTCTAGCTCTCATGCTTTTCGAAGAGAATCCAAACTGGGTGGGTACAGTGTTAAGTGCAGAATCTCAGTTTATCTTCAACTGAAGAAATGTCTTTCAAATCTATGCAGCCATTCGAAATATAGAGTATGCCTCTAGCTTGTAAAGGTTATATCGAATATTTCCTTCTTAGCATAAATCTTCACTGAAGTTACAATTTCATCTATGGCACTTCTCTTAAAGCCTTTTTAGTGCGGTGTGTGAGAAAACGAAAAATAAAACATATTGCCGGCACTTTACGAGCAGCGCAAATGATCCCTCAGGACTACAGCACAAATCCATAATTTAATGGCCATTGAAGAAAGAAATGTAGCAATACTCTAACACTCCAAGAAGGTCCAAGACTATATGAACCCTGTGCGAATGCGATTAGCATAATAAGAGATATTTACATGAAGAAATGCTGCAGTCATGAACTGCTTCTCACTTTTTGCTATTCGTTATTTGGGACTTACCTTCAGTACTATCTGTAAGTGTTATACTTGTACTTTTTCTTCTTTTTTTTCCTCTCGTTTGTTTGAAGGGTCTTTGGGCCTATCTATCTATGCACGTAATTCTTATTAAAATGTCATAAGCAAGTGTCTGGCACACTCTGAATGCAGATGAGCGAGAGCCCAAAAGCTGCTGCTGCTATCGCTGTTGTTGCCTTAGAATCCTTTCGAAAGGCTACATGGGCTCTGCAACCCTCTCTGTCATTCGAGTTGTTGGTCGGCTAAATGCGAAAGCGTAAATTTCTGGCAAAACACGTATTTTGTTTTTTTCTGTTTGGATTATATTAAATAAATAACAAAATACCAAAAACAATTGGATATTATTTATGTGCCATAGTACATTAGGGGAGGCATACGTATGTCATTTTTATTTTCGCTACAAACCTTCTAATGAAGATAATATGCAAATGCAATGAACATTCCACTAAGGAACATGGGCAAACTGCTCACATATCAATGAGTGCAGTCCGATTCTAGTTTAAGCTCAATGATAAGGGGCCTTCTTTTTATAGCCGAGTCCGAACGGCGTGCCGTAGTGAGACACCTCTTTGGAGAGATGTTTTACATGGCATAGTACCTCACTAATGTCGCCAGCATTATGAGGGGAAAACCACCGGTGAAAAAATTTTTTTTCTAATGGACTCGCCAGGATTCGAATGCAGGCGTTGAGCGTCATAGGCGGACATGCTAACCTCTGCGCTACGGTGGCCTGAAGATAGTATGTTTTAATCGAAAAGGGTTCTTTTTCTTAAGTTCCATACTTTATTACATTAAGGTCGATGGCTGATGCATATGCCCTTGCGCCCCATATACAGCAACATATATATGAGTACCAATTGGAGCAATCCCATGGCAGCCGGTTGTACTTACCCGATTGACCCGATGGATTCCTTCATCGGTAAGGGCTGCCGCCTCAGTGTACAACGCACTGGTACAACAACAACCAATTTGAGCCCCAGCATTTGTTCTTTACCTTGTTTGGGAACGCAGTAGTATCTAAAACTTCATCCCGTATACGGGTCATGGCACCCCCTTGAAAATTCCATAAAGAGCTCACCTCTACCCGCGATTCAATTTCCTACCACAGTCACCAAGTTGCTCCCATACGGTGATTCACCATTTTCGGCCTGGAACCAAAGTCCCAGGGGCTGTTAAAACTCGTGTTACCAGACTAAGGTCTCCGGTTAGACTTTTGAGACAAAAGACCACTACTAGTTGGATTCCAGATCATCCCGGTCTGGTTCCCTATGAAAAAAGAAGAAATCGCCCTAAGCCGAACTACCTCGAGCGTACAAAGTATGCCCAAAATCGAACATAAAAGGCTAAATTTGACACAGAAGCTCTCACGATATACCCAACCCAAATCAGCTCCATCTGGGACTCATGGGCCACTGTTGAAGATTATCGACACTATCACAATGAAATGCAAACAACAAAAGGCAAAGGCAGGTTCCAGGTCGTGTCATGCACTGCCCCTAGGTCTCCCATAGCCACACAAATCAGTCATGGACAGAATTCGCCGATACAAAGAACCTCTGAAGGAGCCATGTCTAATGCCTTAATGCCAATACCCTCCATCATAGGATGGGGGTATACTAATTTCGTCATTGTGTTTGTAACTCTTAGAAATATTCGCCTCAGACCCCATAAAGTAAATATATTCTGGATCGTCTCGACATTCTGATTCGATCTAGCCATGTCCGTACATCTTCAGTTTAGTCTATAATTCAACCACGAATCGTCTTACAAACGAACAACGCTTGCAAATTATTGAATTTTATTATCAAAATGCATGCTCTGTTAGAGAGATCATCGCGCGCTTCCTCCATTTTATGGACGAAACTCATTTTTGGCTCAATGGGTAAGCAAACAAGCAGAATTGTCGATTTTGAAGTGAATATCAGCCAGAAGCATTGTAAGAGCTACCAATGCATCTCGAAAAAGTCACAGTTCTGTGCGGTTTATGGGCTGGTGGCATCATTGGATCGCACTCCTGCAAATATGATGATGAAGCTCACTTTGGCTCAATGCCTGCGTAATAAGCAGAATTGCCGATTTTGAAGTGAGCATCAGTCAGAAGCATTGTAAGATCTACCAATGCATCTAGAAAAAGTCACAGTTTAGTGCGGTTTATGGGCTGGTGGTATCATTGGACCGTACTTCTTCAAAGATGATGCGAATCGTATCATAACTGTGGTGAGCGCCAGCGTAAGATGATATCGAACTTTTTTTATTGCACAAAATGCAAGAGCTTGACTCGCATGACAAGTGGTTTCAACCAAACGGTGCCACATGCCACACAGCACGCGTAACAATGGACTTATTGAGAGGCGAGGGGGTGAACATTTTATTTCACGTTCGGGATCGGCCAATTGCCCACCTAAATGGTGCGATTTAGCACCTTAAACTGTTTTTGGTCGGGCTATGTTAAAACTCGTGTCTATACAGACAAGCCCGCTTCAATCGACCCATTGGAAGACAACATTGCAACATTTATTCGTGAGATACCGGCCGAAATGTTTGAAAGTGTATGCCAAAATTGCACTAAGCAGAGTCCAATCAACATCGGACTAAGAAGAGACGGTCAACATGAAATTGCATGAAATAATCTTCAAACATTAAATTATATGAACCGTACTATCGATTCAATAAAGATTTCATGCATTTTTCTGAATTTTATGTGTTTTTTTTTTCTGAAAAAAACTTTTCTATAGCTCTTAAAAAATCACCTTTTATATTCTTGATCGTCATGACATTTTAAGTCGGACGGACGTCCGTCTATCTCTCGAAATCACGCTATTTTTCAAAGGATTCGATTAAGGCGCTTGAAATTTTGCATCATTACTTCTTATTAATGTAGGTCAGTTGTAGGGGTTGTGAATAGGCCATATAAACCCATCTCCCGAATATACTTCTTCAACCACTATAGGGCGCAATTCTTATCCGATTTGGCTGAAATTTTCCACGATGATTTCTCTATGACTTCTAATTGATGTACCAAGTATGGTTTTAATACATTCAAAACTTGATGTAGCTCCCATATAAACCCATCTCCCGAATATACCTTTTTGGCCTATAGAGGACGCAATTCTTATCCGATTTGACTGAAATTTTGCACTATGACTTTTTTTCCTACGTCCTCCAATTGATGTACCGAATATGGTTTCAATCAGTGCAAAAACTGTTATAGCTCAACTATGTAAACCGATCCCTCGAATATACTTCTTGAGCCACTAAAGGGTGCAATTCTTATCCGACTTTGCCTATGACATACCAATAGATGTACCAAGTATGGTTTTAATCGATTCAGAGCCTAATACAGCTTCCACAAAAAGTCGATCTCCCAATTATAATTTAGCCACTAGAGGGCGTAATTCCTATCCGATTTGGCTGAAATTTTGCACCATGAATTTTCCTATGTTGATTTCCAATGGATGTACCCAGTATGGTTCTAATGGATTCAAACCCAGATTTAGCTCCCAAATAAACACATCTCTAGAATATATTTCTTAGATGGCGCAATTCTTATACAATTTGGCTGAATTATTGCACGAGGAACTTTCCTATGACCTCCAACAAATGTACCGAAAATGGTTCCAATCGGTCCAAAACCTGTTATGGCTCCCATTTAACCCGTCTCCCGAATATACTACTTGAGCCACTAGAGGGCGCAATTCTTATCTGATTTGGCTGAAATTATGCACGACGACTTTACCTATGACCTCCAATATAAGTATGGTTTAAAGCGGTTCAAACTCTGAAACAGCTCCCATAGAAACTCATATCCCGAATATACTTCTGGAGCCACTAGAGGGCGCAATTCTTATCCGATTTGGCTGACCTCCAACAGATGTACCGAATATAGTTATAATCGGTCCAAATCCTGATATAGGTCCCATAGAAACCGATCTGCCGAATATACTTGTTGAGCATATTTTTATCCAAGCATATAAAAAATCAATGGGGATTTCTTGTTATTATCCTTTTTATACCCACCACCGAAGGATGGGGGTATATTCATTTTGTCATTCCGTTTGCAACACATCGAAATATCCATTTCTTGATCACCGTAAAAATCTAAGACGATCTAGCCATGTCCGCCCGTCTGTGCATCTGTCTGTTGAAATCACGCTACAGTCTTTAAAAATAAAGATATTGAGCTGAAATTTAGCACAGATTCCTTTTTTATCCATAAGCAGGTTAAGTTCAAAAGTCGGCTTTATCGGACTATATCTTGCTATAACCCCCATATAGACCGATCCGCCGATTTAGGGTCTTTGGCCCGTAAAAGCCACATTTATTATCCGATTTTGCTGAAATTTGGGACAGTGAGTTGTGTTAGGCTCTTCGACATCCTTCTTCAATTTGGCTCAGATCGGTCCAGATTTGGATATAGCTACCATGTAGACCGATCCGCTGATTTTGGGTCTAAGGCTTATAGAAGCCACATTTATAATCGAATTTTGATAAAATTTTGGATAGTGGGTTCCTTCAATTTGGCTTAGATCGGTTCAGATTTGGATATAGTTGCCATATTGACCGATTCTCCGATTTAAGGTCTTAGGCTCAAAATAGCCACATTTATTATCAGATTTTGCTGAAATTTGGGACAGTGAGTTGCGTTAGGCCCTTCGAGATCGGTTTAGATTTGGATATATCTTCTACATGGACCGATCTCTCGATTTAAGGTTTTGGGCCTATAAAAGGAGCATTTATTGTCCGATGTCGCCGCCATTTGGGTCAGAGAGTTTAGTTAAGCCCCTCGATATACTTTTGCAATATGGCACAGATCGGTCCAGATTTGGATATAGCTGCCATATAGACCGATCCATCGATTTAAGGTTTTGGGCCCATAAAAGGCGCATTTATTGTCCGATTTCGCCGAAATTTGAGACAGTGAGTTGTGTTGGGGCCTTCGATATCCTTTTTCAATTTGGCCCAGATCGGTCAAGATTTGGATATAGCTGCCATGTAGACCGATCTATCGATTTAAGGTTTTGGACCCATAAAAGGCGCATTTATGGTCCGATTTCGCCGAAATTTTAGACAATGAGTTGTATTAGGCTCTTCAACATCCTGCTATAATTTGGTCCAAATCGGTCCAGATTTGAATATAGCTGCAATATTGACCGATTTCTCGATTTAAGGTTTTGGGCCCATAAAAGGCGCATTTATTGTCCGATTTCGCTGAAATTTGAGACAGTGAGTTGTGTAAGGCTCTTGGACATTTTTGTTTTTAGTTATAGCTACTAAAAAGATCAATAGTTTGTTATACACAATTGAACAATAACTTGTACTTATTAGTCCAAATCGGAACATGTTGCGATATAGCTGCTATTGGGCATAAGGTATGCATTTTTCACCGGATTTTGACGAAAGGTGGTTTACTTATATACCCGAAGTGGTGGGTATCCAAAGTTCGGCCCGGCTGAATTTAACGCATTTTTACTTGTTTAGTTTCTGCCTATAAAGAAAAACCTTCCAAAGAACTTGCCAAATGTGATCCATGGTGGAGGGTACATAAGATTCGGTCCAGCCGAGCTTAGCACGCTTTTACTTGTTTCTTTTTTAGGTTCTTCTTGTGTCACTATTGATTGCCCTATGTTCGTTACATCCTAATGTGATGAGCTTCGCCTGTGCTACGTTAGTGTGGGTCTTTGTTGATACATAAATTTATATTTACATACAAGTATGCAAATATATGATGCTATAATACATGCCATATTAGCATATTTTGGTAGTATTTAAAATTCCAAAAAGGCAGAATAAAATTATATTTAAATAAGATGAACAAACGAATGAAGAGCAAACAAAAAAGAAAAATAAACGGCACAGACCTGTAAAATAAAACAAAAAAGCCACCAGTGAATGAATAACAATGCATATCGTTTGTAGATACAATACATATGAGCCATTCCAGAAAGCGCTGAAAAGTCAAAGATTTTGTAAGGCGTGCATTCTTGACCAACCATAGAGGAAATGAAGTCCATAGAAAATCTAAGAAATGAAATGAGGTATAGTGCCTTAGGACAAACTAAATTTTAGTAGTCTTCGAAAATTTTCGCTCTGGCTGATGTATCCGCTGTTGAAAATGTTTAAAAATATCTTGAAATGCCTCATACTTACAGTTGATTGTTTGGAATCATAGGGAAGGTCCTTCTTACCTTTTTTTGTAACACAACGTTTGCATAATTCAGATTTGTTGGTGTGTGTGTGAGGGTGATTGTGTTTTTTGTATGGTTTCTTCTCCATCACTGCCTTCGTTAGCGATGTCCTTATGGTGTTTGTTAATACAAAATACATTTTGCACATAGTAAAACTGTCAAATACACTCGTAGGCATATAGTCTCTCTCCCTCGCACTCTATCACACTCTCTTATACACTCACTAATTTTGGCTCACTCTAATACTCTCAAAGCATTAAGAAAAACAAGGAATATTTTAAGATTAAAATGCCTCTCCCCTATAAAACAACCTTGGCGGGATGTTTGTTGTTGCTGTTTCTGCAGTTGATGTTCTTGAATGGAGGTTGCCTTTGTTGTGGCCATAGATGCCTTTTTATGGGTGTCTCGTTCGTCTGGCAACCTTCCTTTCCACCTTTTCCCCCAACTCATCTCATAAAAAAATATGCAGTCTTTAGAAAACCATAAAATTGGAAAATGTTGTCTTCAGGCTTAATGCTTTTATTGTATTTGTCGGTGATGGTGGCCGGAATTTTATTGAGGGGGGACAAGTTGTTGTATTGTTGGCAAGCCAGCCAATGCTTTTTTTCCAAGTGATGTTTTCAATTCTGTACCTTAATCCTGAAAGCTGTGCATTGAGCAGAAGATTTTCTCCCTCTTCCAAAAAAAAAGAAACAGCTTGTCAACAACAATATGTTAAAGGCAAACGTTTCTGCTTTTTTTGCGACTGCATCGGGGATTATGGCCTACATCAATATCAGAAATGTTGTCACAATTTCGAGTGTGGCATATCCATGCACAACCAATTTTGTTAAAAACAGATCATGGGGTTCGCCTCTATTCGCTAGGCGAACACTATGATCCCTGAAGCATGGCCTACTGGCATATCATTCGTAATGTTTAAAAAGCTTAGCGCTATGTGTGTGGGAAGTCAAGGGAAATATATTTGTTTCTGCACTTTATTTGTATTTCATTAGTGAGAATTTTAAGAGTAAATACTTAGCCTTTGTTGAGTCACAATGATGCTCTGGGGTTGAATGATATGAGAGTGGTGGTTATCACTTTACTAAAGCTGGCTGTACCTCTATCCTTTCGCATTTCCTTCTTTACATTATTTCCATCTTACCTTCAAGCTAACCAAACTTACCCACAAATATTCCATTAACGATAAGGAAAACTTTGATTAGCTTGGGTTAAAGTGACAGTCTGCCACTGAGATGTTTTCATCCAATTTGTTGCCATAGCAACTGGTGAAGGAAGATATCTTCTACTAGAAATTTTCATGAACATTCCATTAAGGAACAGAGGATACTTCTCTCATATCAATGAGTGCAGTCCGATTAAAGTTTAAACTTAACGACAAGCGACCTCCTTTTTTATGCCAAGTCAGAACGGCGTGCGCTAACGGTAGCAACATTAATTGGTAGAGAAGTTTTTTAACATGGCAAAAAAGGATAATCACCGTTGAACAATTTTCTGTTCAATGTTCACGCCGGGTTTTGGCGTCGTAAACGAACATGCTGACCTCTGCGCCACGGTGGTCTCCCAGATGCGCCATGGTGGCTTGAAAGATGTCTTCTAGTTCGCTTAAAACAGCCTAACAACTTGCGAACATTAACGTCCGATGAATCAGACATGAACTCAAAGAATGAGAACCTAACGTTGAACTCCTTCTAACTACCAGTGCGGGACACACACACAGCAGATGTTCGATAGCAGCGATGCCCAACCCTTTACGGTAGCGTTGATGGCAAGTCATACGCATTCTTATGTTCTTTGTTTTAGTCGTTATTGAGACAGTTAAGAATGAACATGAGTATGGGCATACGTTCCCAGTACGGTCCAAATCGGTCTATAACCTGATATAGCTCCCATATAAACCTATCTCCCGATTTGATTTCTTGAGTTCTTACAAGCCGCAATTTTTGTCCGATTTGGCTGAAATTTAGCATGTAGTGTTCAGTTATGACTTCCAATAAATGTGCCAAGTACGGTCCAAATCAGTCTATAACCTCATATAGCTCCCATATAAACCGATCTCCCGATTTGACTTATTGAGCCTTTACAAGCCGCACTGTGTCAAGTACAGTCTATAACCTGATATAGCTCCCATAAAACCGATATCCCGATTTGACTTCTTGAGTCCTTACAAGCCGCAATTTTGCATGCTGTGTTCTGTCACAACTTTCAACAATTGTGCCAAATATGGTCCAAATCAGTCTATAACCTGATATAGCTCCCATGTAAACCGGTCATCTCTGTTCGGTTCTTAGAAGCTTTAGTTTTTGCTGGTTTGACAGAAGTTTAGTATTCGGCCCGGCCGAACTTAGCACGCTATTACTTGTCTCAGCTCAGCCGTATACTTACTTACTTCACTTTAATTGGCTACGACAGAATAGTTGTTCCACTAGCCAAACGTAGATTAGCGTTCCAAGCGCCTCGGTCTTCTGCGCTCATTCTAAAATCTTTGACACCAAGTTTCGAGGTGTCTCCCACAACTTGATCTTTCCATCGGGCTTTTGGTCTTTCCGGTTTGCGTGTACCACCGTGATTGCCTTCAAAAGACTTCTTTGCTGGAGCTTTTTCATCCATTCTGACAACATGACCTAGCCAACGCTTATTTTTTTGATGCGTGTAACTATGCTATCGTCGTCATACAGCTCGTGGTTCATACGTCGCCTATATTCTCCGTTAAAGTAAACTGGTCCATATATTTTACAAAGAATCTTTCTCTCAAATACTCCAAGCACTGCATGCTTCAGAACTATATAACAGCACGGGTAGTATCAGTGTCTTGTATAGTGTAATCTTCGAAGCTCAACCTTATAGACGTTCCAATCGTGTGGTGCCCTTGTGGCTTTCGACCTGTTGGTGAGTTTTCTACAGCCATGCCTTAGACCCACCAGTTCTGGCATCCACCAAGGCGGTCGCTGTTTGCCCCTTGGCATACGTCTATCCTGACTTCCATATTTACGTCTGTAAATATGTTTCTAACAATTGTATATGTTCTTCCTTATTTTCTGGGGTCCATTATGGAAGTATGCCCCGTGGCTTTCCCCTATCCTGATTTCCATATTTACATCTTTAAATATGTTTCTTGTTTGGTGTATCATTTTTCTCCATTCTGTTCCAGTCTATATTCCACCTAATTTTAAACGATATGTTTTCGTTCAATAGGCACTTGGTGCATTTGTCTAAGAGTCTTTTTTGTCCCACTGTTTAGTTATCCTTCCTTACGTTCAGTAGTGGATCCGTTTTTGGACGTCTGTTGATATTTCATTATATGTTTTGCCCCTACGCCTATTCTTACGTCTCTCCCCATGCCAATCGCTACGCCTATCCTTTCGTTTCCCATCTATCCTAATGACTATCCTTACGTCTTACATCTATGGGTACATTTATCCTTACGCTTATCCTGACGTTCATTTTTACTTCTATCCCTATATCTAACCAAACGTCTATCTTTACGTTTATGCTAATATCTATCCACGTATGTATAGACGTCTCACATCTATCCTTACGTTTATCCTTACGTCTATTTTTACTTCTATGCCTACATTTAAACATACGTCTATCATTACGTCTATCTTTACGTTTATCCTAATATCTATCCATGAGTGAATATACGTCTCACATCTATCCTCACGACAATCCTCAGGTCTATCCTTACGTCTATCCTTACGTCTATCCTTACGTCTATCCTTACGTCTATCCTTACGTCTATCCTTACGACTATCCTTACGTCTTTCATTACGTCTATCCTTACGTTTCTCCTTACGTCTATCCTTACGCTTTTCCTTATGTTTATTCTTACTTCTATTCCGCAGCTTACTAAACGACCTTCCTTACCCTTATTCTTTTGTCTACCCGTACGTCAATCTTTGCGTATATTCTTACTTTTATTCCTATATTTAACCATACGTCTATCCTTACCTTTATTATTTTGCCTATCCTAACGTCTATTCTTACTTCTATCCTACATCTAATCATACTCCTATCCTAACCTTTATTCTTATGTCTATCTTTACATGTTTCCTTACGTTTATTCTAATATATATCCACGTATGAATAGACTGAGTATAGTCGACGCCAGCGTTCATTTTCACTTCCAATCTTTTACCGTTATGGCGGTGCCATATGTCCTTCCTAACGTTCATTTGTACACCCTTTTTCAGTGCGTTTTTTCACTTTTACATCTATCCTTCCGTGTATTCCTTCATGTATACTTTTGTCTATTCTAACGTATTTTCTTACGTGTATGCGGACGTCGACCCTAACGCCTATCTCTGAATCTACGTTTAGTTGATCCATATGGCCTTTCTGACGTTAGTTTTTCGTCCTTGGTTGGTTGGTATTTTTCTTCTTGACGACTGTTCTTATCCTTGTTTATCCTTACGTCTAACCTAACGTCGTTCAGCAGTTCCATTTATCCTTTCCTAAGTTCATACTTGCGTTTATTTTGGTGCGTTCTTTTCCTTCTTTATGACTTTCGTTTCAAATGTCCGTCCACCTATCTTAACGTCAATCTGTAAGTCTACGCCATCGTTGATTTTCGCGTCCGCAGTTTTGCCGTCACAGCATTTTCGTATGTCCTTTTGTACGATCATTCCTTCGATTTTTTTCCATGTGTCCTTTTCCTTCATTATGACTAACCTGACATTTCATAAATTTTCATTATTTTTGCAAATTTATACCCCTTTATGCTTATATAAATTAATTTATTAATATTTTTATACATTATAAAATATACATGAAAACTTTACAGTTGATGAATTGCCTGATATCCTTAGACTATCATTTCATCTATATTTAGAAGTTTTGTTATGTGTCTATCCTAATGTCAATCCTTAAGTCTAAGCCTTCGTTTATTTACGCGTCCATCTGTTTACCAGTATATCAGTTTCATATGTCCTTTCTTACGTTCTTTCTTACGATTTTTTCGGTGTGTTCTTTTCTCGGTGTATTCTTTTCACTATTGTTGAAAAAAAACCTTGCGTTTATCCGTACATATATTCTTTCGTATAATCACATCCATCTTAACCACTGTCCGTTTATTCTCGTCTACCTTCTTATCGTTATAGCAGTTTCAAATGTCTTTTCTTACGGTCATGTTTTCGTTGAGTTCATTTACAACTTTACGACTATACTTACGTTTATTTATGCGGGAATTCTTACATGTATCACTACGTATATATTTACGTCAATGTACCGTTACATTACATTTTTCGGTGTATTTTCTTCCATCGTTGTCCATTTTTATTTATTTAAAACGTCCACCATTACGTATATCCTCACGTCACTTACAGCGATTCTATATGTCCTACTCAACATTCATTCTTTGGGTCTTTCAGTTCCATCTGTTCTTTACCATGCTTACCTGTATACCTAAATCTATGCTTACGTTCATCTTTTACAGTTTTTTTACCAGCAGCCTTTTGTCTAGGCCTACATCTTGCCTCCACCTAACACCTTTAGTCTGGTGCATCTTTTCTATCTAATCATCTATGCTTACGTTTATCTTTACTGCCATCCTTCTTCCTTTAAATCAGTTCCGTATGTTCTTCTTTACCTTGTTTTGTATTACTTTTCGGTATGATCTTTTACTCCCGTTTTTCTCCATTCGTTTCCAGAAACTCTCTATTCCTCCTCGAATAGTCTTTTCTATCGATTATCATACATTCACCATTGCCATCGTTTTATCCCACAGTCTTATAATCCTTATCCCCCCGAGTTTATGCCAACACTATTTGACTTGATTTCTGTCAATGCAAATTCAAAGTTTTGATCAGTACCTCCTTTACAAATGTTTGTTTACCGCTATATTCACGCAATGAATTCGTGCTCCGACACTTCTTGTTTTTTCCTCTTCCCTTAATCAGCTGAATGTATGCTCACACACCTGACTAGGTTCTTGTGTATGTGTGTGCACATGAGGAAGAGAATACCCTGCAAACATTTTTGATCGCCAAACAATCTATTGCAACTCTTCTAGTAGAAGGTTAAGATCGTGGACGAGTTTGTCTAAGAGTCGTAAACGATGCCTCCGTCGGGAGCATTTGTGTCATCAAGACGAAACTTCTGGAAGAGTGTTACGCGAATCTACCATATGAGTTGCTAAAGAGTAAGTAAGAAGAATCTTGGAAGAAGAGTCGCGCAAGAACCGTATTGGGCGAGTGACATATGAGTATTTTGGAAGTTTCATATAATACTCTTCTAGAAGAGTTGCCCATTACTAGTCTGGGCGAGTAACAAATAAGTGTTTTGGAATATTTATTAAATATTGCTCTAACAGGATTGCACGTTATTCGCTTGGAAGATCTAAAAATGCAAATCAAGATCAGTTTTTCATCAAAAACGTAACAACTATGAAAAAACTCCAAAAACTTTTTGTATTACTCGTTATATTCATCATATAAGCACCAATCGTCATAGAAGCCAAGTGAGAGTTCTGTTTGGTGTTGTGGAAGATTTCCACTCAAAACAAAACATGGAATAACATAATTTAATGGATGGATTGCCAAATGATAACCTAGAAGAGTGTTTCATGAGTCATACGGAAGATTATAGCGCAATGGATTCTAAGAGAATCGTTGCGTAGAGTTGAACTTGAACTTCCATACATGCAATGGATTGCCAAATAATAATCTAGAAGAGTGTTTCACGAGTCATACGGATGATTATAACGCAATGGGTTGTGAGAGAATCGTCGCTAGGCGTTGTTAAAACTTCCGCACACGCAATGGATTGTTTAAAAAAATCGTAGAAGAGTGTTTTTCAACGCGTACGGGATGACAATAGCGTAAAAATCTTCCAGAAGATTGTTTTATTCATCGCGGGGACGAATACTCTTCGAAAATTATGAAAAATGTTTGTAGGGTTGAAGCACATGTGATGCCTGAGCATATTTGTTATCTTTTGAATTGTTTACAGTTTTTGTTTTTTTTTGTTGCTCTGAAAGTTAGTTCTTTTGTACTGTTTTTTTTTGTCATTTTGGAGATTTGCTTTACACTTTTCTTCTGTTTTCCTGCCTTTGTTTTGGCAGTGAAATAAACAAAAATGCAGTAATTCATCCTACAACACCTATGAGCATTTGCTTAAGTAAAGGCATGAAAAACCCAGTAAGGAAAAGCAAAAGTCGGGCGGAGCCGACGATATAATACCCTACACCTACCTAACATAAATATAAACATATATGTATATGAGAGCTTTATCTAATTCTGAAGCGACTTTAAACAGATCGTTTGAAAATTGTTGTTACTACGGCCATATAAGTGCAAATCCGGCGGTAAATATGTTGAGCCGATTTTGAAAAAGTCTCACAGATATGTTAAGATCAGCAAGAAAACAATACGTGTAGATCGGTTGAAAATTGTAGTTACTACGGCGATTTAAATGCAAATCGGGCGATAGATATATATATATATAGGAGCTATACGATTCTTACCAAAAAAGTTATTTGTGCAAAATTTCGTGATGTGTGGACAGCAAATACTACCTGCCTTTTGATTACAAGAATACATGGACTCACAGACGGACAGACGGGCATGACTAAATTGAATCAGAAAGTGATTCTGAGTCGATCGGTATACCTATCAATGGGTCTAGCTCTTCTCCTTCTTAGCGTTGCATACAAGTGCACAAACTTATAATACCCTGTACCACAGTGGTGGTGTAGGGTATACAAAGATAGACCAAGAGCAAGTGCTTTGATGTGTGAAAACGATTTCATACACTCCCTGTCACAAAAGTCAAAACAAATCACGGGGTAGCTACAATCCATAAAGCAGCTTTTAGAGCATAAAGCAGAATACATAAAGCAACTTTAGAGCAATGAAAATTAAAACCAAAATAATCGATTGCACAAAGTGGTTGGTTATTATTTTGTTACCCACCATCATAAGATGGGGGTACACTAATCTAGTCATTCCTTTTGTAAGTAAATGCAAATTTGCCCATGAAGATTCAATTAAGGATCAGGTGTTCAAGTTTTGTTAAGCTCAATAAAAAGGGCCTCCTTTTTATAGCCGAGTCCGAACGGCGTGCCTCAGTGCGACGCCTGTTTGTGGAGAAGTTTTTACATGGCTGCCATACCAAATGGTAATGTACCTCTCAAAAGTCGCCATCATTAGGAGGAGATAACCATCGCTCAAGATTTTCATGATGTTCTCACCCGGATTCGAACCCAGGCGTTTAACGTCATGGCGGACATGCTTATCTCTGCCCAACGGTGGCCTCCATTTGTAACACTTCGATATATTGATCTGCGACCCCATAAAGTATATGTATTCTGGATCGTCTCGACATACTGAGTCCGAGTCTGTCTGTCGAAATCACTATAGCGGTCGCACGGATGCACATATACTTACTATTGATGTAGGTCGTTGGGGATTGCAAATGAGCCATATCGATTCAGATTTGGATATTGTTCCCATATAAACCGATCTCCCGATTTGACTTCTTGAGCCCCTGGAAGCCTCAATTTAGGTACGATTTGCTTAAAATTTTGCACGTGATGTTCTGTTTAGAACTTTCAACAACTGTGTCAAGTATGATCCATATCGGTCTATAGTCTGATGTAGGTCCCACATGTGGCTAAAATTTAGTATACGGAGTTTTGTTATGGCTTCCAATAACTGTGCCAAGTACCGTCCAAATCGGTCTATAACCTGATATAGGTCCCATATAAACCAATCTCCCGATTTGATTTCCTGAGTTCTTACAAGCCGCAATTTTTGTCCAATTTGGCTGAAATTTTTGGAAGCCCTAACTATTGTTCGATTTAACTAAAATGTTGAACATTGTGTTCTGTTATGATTTTCAACAACTTTACTAAGTAAAGTCGAAATCGGTCTATAACCTGGTATAGCTCCCATTTAAACCGGTCTGCCGATTTGACTTCTTGAATCCTTAAAACCCTAAATTTTTGTCCGATTTGGCTGAAATTTTGCATGTGGTGTTCTGTTACGACTTCTAACAACTGTGACAATTACGGTTCGAATCAGTCTATAACCTGATGTGGCTACCATATAAGCCGGTCTCTCTACTATTGTACGGTTCCTAGAAGCTTTAGTTTCGCTACACCTAAATGTTTGCGCCCCGCTTTTGACATGATCCAACTTAGAAAATAATTTGTATTCGTATTTTATTCTCAAAAACATTTCATTAGAACCCTATTTTGTCCTGTTTGGTATACATGTCCATTTAGGGCATTTTAGGGTGGGGCGGCAACCAGGAAATTGACCCATTTGTTTATATACGTTTCCTATTCCATTCTCAGATACCTTTCATTTGAGTCCCACATTGTCCCGTTCGATATACATGTCCATTTGGGGCATACTATTGGGGTGGGGCAAACCCCCTGGGAATAGACCCCAAAATTTTATATGAGTTTCGTATTCTACTCTCAACTATTTTTCGTTTGAACCTCATATTGTTTTATTGTCCCAATCGGTAAACATGACCGTTTGGGTGGGTTTTATGGTAGGGCGTCCTCCACGGTTATTTGACCCCTAAGTTTTATACCAATTTTGTATTTTTGGGTCCCCATGGGGGGCATACAAAATTTCGTTTAAATCGATGGACCCATCTCTGGGATCTTGCGTTTTTGAAAACTGGGGTAAGGGGGAGGGTCCTCCCCCCCTCTCGGATATCATAAAATGGGGTATCATGTATCCATCGGGGAGCCAACCCCAACTATCTGTTAAAATTTCATGAAAAACAGGTCAGCCGATTTAGAGACTATAGGTACAAAATTTCAGCCAAATCGGAGGCTCAAGAAGTCAAGATCCCAGATTGGTTTATATGACAGCTATATCAGGTTATGGATTGATTTGAATCACATTGGACACAGTTGTTAAAAGTCATAACAAAAGAAGACATTTCACCCAAATCGGATAAGAATTGCGCCCTCTAGTGGCTCAAGAAGTCAATATTCAAGATCGGTTTATACGGTAGCTATATCAGGTTATGGACCGATTTAGACCATACTTAGCACAGTTTTCGGAAGTCATACCAAAACACGTCGTGAACATTTTCAGCCAAATCGGACAGGATTTGCGCCCTCTAGAGGCTCAAGAAGTCAAGACCCCAGAGAGGTTTTATGGACCGATTTTAACCATACTCAGCACAGTTGTTGAAAGTCATAATAAAGCACCTCATGCCAAATTTCAGCATTTTTCACTGGATTATGACGAATGGTGGTTTACCTATATACCCAAGGCGAAGGTTATCCAAAGATCGGTCCTGCCGAACCTAATGTCTTTTTACTTGTTATATAAAATATGTTTTTAATTTGTTTTGAGCCCGTTGCATATTTGCCTTAACAGCACTCCCTTGGAATCTTTTAATTTCATCTTTCGAAATTTAAATATAAATTAAATTCTCGCTTATTGCCCGTTGATCTCAATGCAGGGTAATTTTTCATTAACACAAGTCATACTTATCTTGCGCCGCTGTTTGACTCCCAATGATTGATAATCATAATGGCATGCACTTTCATCATATGCTCCATCCAACTGTCGAACACCATCATAATCTTCACTTCACTTCACTTCACTTGGCATATAATTAATTATCGCAATCAATAAATATTCGCAAGATAATGTGGCCATATTGTCCACAGATAAGGCGTACAGAAATTCTGTAATTACACAGAGATTTTCTGGCTCTTAAATGGCCATGATAAGGATGAAGTGTAGCAAAAAATCAATAATCAAAGAGTGGGGGTAAACAGGCAAAAAAAAAGCAAGTAAACATGTGCTAAGTTGGGGTGGGTAGAATGTTGGGAACCCACCATCATTGATACGGCCAAAAATGTATACAAAATAAATTGAGTTGAAGCGCATAATTTTATTCTGCGTACCAAACTTTTGTCATACCAGCAAAAATTAAAGCTTTTAAAAACCGAACAAGAATAATCGAGAGACCGGTCTACATGGGAGCTTTATCAGGTTATAAACTGATTTGAACCGTATTTGGCACAGTTGTTGGAAGTCAAAGAAACACTACATGCCCTTGTAGGTGCTCAAGAAGCCGAATCGGGAGACCGGTTTACATGGGAGCTTTATCAGGTTCTTGAGGGTGGAATGGACCCCAAGGAATTTGTCCCGAAGATGGGTATCAATTTCCCGAAAATCAATCAATTTAAACCTAAAATAAATTTTATATAATAGGAAGGTCTTTTCGGGTGGGGCAGTTCCCCAAACACTTTGCTCTTCAATTGGATATCAAATTGGTTTTTTTCTCTCATTCATCTTTCGTTTGAGCTCTATATTGTCGTGATTGACCTATATACCCATTTGGCGGGTTTTGGATGGCCACCGAGGCACCCGAACCCAACATTTCAAAGCATGTTTTGTTTTGACTGTGAGAGTGCAAAACAATTTAGAACGAATCGCATTACCAAACTCCTAGATCTGGTGGTTTTGAAAATTAGGGTAATGAGAAGAGCTTTTTAGGGGAGGGATGGCACTCAGACATTTAGGTCGTACCCCCAAACACTTGGCTCCAAGCTTGGATATCAAATTCGTTTCCTACTCTCAAATGCCTTTCATTTGAGTCCCATATTGTCATTTTAATGTCATATTCATAATCTACTGCCAAATACCTTTCTTTTAAGTCCCATATAGACATGGTCGGCTAATATGCCCATTTGTGGGTACTTGGGGGTCGGGCGACCTCCCATTACTTGGACCTAATTTTTTTTCCATATTTGTAATCTATTGTCGAATACTTTTCATTTGAGCCCCATATTGACATGAACGCCGAATATATCTGTTTAGAGAAGTTTTTGTGTTGGCGAGGCCTGCTGGGTACTTGGACCCAAATTTTTATACGATATTCGTTTTCTAGTCTCCAATACCTTTTATTTGATACCCATATTGTGCCTATCAGACCACTTTTGGTTTTGGGTGGCATTGTTGGGATAGGGTACTGTGACCAAAATTTTTATACGATATTCGTTTTCTAGTCTCCAATACCTTTCATTTGATACCCATATTGTCCCGATCGGTCCACTTTTGCTTTTGGGTGGTGTTTTTGGATATAGGGGGAGAGTCCACCCCCTTCCGAAATCAATCAATTATAAGGCCTATTTCGCCTTCCTGACCATATTCGTAATCTACTCGCGAATACCTTTCATTTGAGTCCCACATTGTCATGATCGTCAAATAAACCTATTTTAAGGGGTTTTGGGGCTGGGGGGGCCCCCTAGGTACTTGGACCCATCTTTTATTATAAAATTTGTACTCTACTCTTGAATACCTTTCATTTGAATCCCATTTTGTCGGTTCAGCCGTTTTTGATTCTACGGAACAAACGAAAAAACCGAGTTCCATATAGTGATGAGGGGTCATATGCCTATTTAGGACGTTTTTGGGGGGTAAGGTGACCCCCTATACTTTGATCTGATTTTGCATGCCGGATTCGTAATCTACTCCCGAATACCTTTTACTTGAGTCCCACTTTGTCATGATCCTCAAATAAACCTATTTTAAGGGGTTTTGGGTCTGGGGCGGTCCCCTAGGTACTTGGACCCAACTTTTATTATGAAATTTGTACTCTACTTGAATACCTTTCATTTGAATCCCATATTGTCCCGATCGGTGCACTTTTATTTTTTGGGTAGTACTTTTGGGGTTAGGGGGAGTGTCCGCCACCCCTCCGGATATCAAAAAATTATATAGCCTATGTTTCCTTCCAGACAAACTAACACAATCTGTGACAATTTTAACGAAATCGGTTCAGCCGTTTTTGATTCTACGGAACCAACAAAAAAACCAAGTCCCATGTAATGATGAGGGGTCATATGCCCATTTAAGGCGTTTTTGGGGGGTAAGGTGACCCCCTATACTTCGATCTGTCAATTTTGTATGCCGGATACATAATTTACTCCTGAATACCTTTCATTTGAAGTCCATACTGTCCCGATCGGTAAACTCTAATTTTTGGGTAGTACTTTTGGGGTGAGGGGGAGGGTCCGCCCCTCTTCCGATATCAAAAAGTTATATAGGTAATCGGTTCAGTCGTTTTTGAGTCTATACGGAACAAACAAACAAACCGACAAACAAACACAAATTCAATTTTATATATAAAGAGATCGGGTCATTGATCAATATTTCGAGGTGACTAGATTAATATACCCCATTCTATGGTGTTGGGTATAATGAGGAAATCTTTTCTATGTTCGGCTAATGGGACAAATGTTCTGTCATAGCCATTTAAGGCAAAAAGTGAAGTGGTAATTTTTAATATCGGTCCAATCGTAGGCATAGTTTTCATTTTAAAGTAATACCTCATGTTGTGCTATTTCAAGATTTTGACTACGACTTTGCTGTAATGTGGTCTGGCGGATTTGGAAATTCCAAGTTGGGGTAAGCAAAAGCCTTAGAGTGCCGGCGTTCTTAGTCTCCAGATTTAAATGGCTGTTTGATATATCTCAAATCATCGACTTGTACAAGTTAAATGATTTTTTTGCCAAATTTTTTTTTCTAGTTTTTCGTAAATTTATAAATTCCATTTAAATTTAGCTTAACATCTGCATTACCCACTCTGCTCGGCCATCACCCAATAGGAATTTAAAATAAATCCTACATTTCCTTGATTAGGAAAAGAGAAAAATATCTGTTGTTTGTTTAGAACACAAAATTACCTTGTTAACCAAGAGCTTAAGATGGGGCATCAGTTCAAGGAGACTTGCCTTGAACTCATGAATTTTTGTTGGGCTTGTTTTGTTTCTTCACTCTGTTCTATTCTCTGTGGGATTGTTCTTTCAACACCTTTTCACTGGCGCTTCTTGAAAATTCATGGCGTACATTTAAAGGCATTTGAAACTTAAATCCCTAGATACTCATGTATCTTCAGAGTCATATTGCCCATTCTCTCAAGCTGTCATCCTCCCATCTGGCCACATTTATCCACCTACATCCATGCGTTTATTTATTGCCTTGGATTAAAAGCAAACCAAAAAGCCATAAATAGTTTGTCAAAAGAAATATCGAAAGCAATTCTCCGGTTAAAGTTTATTAAAATTTGTATTTCTTCTCAGAAATCTAAACGAATTCCCATGGAACAACAGCAGCGGCAGCAGCAATAGCTTCGGCAGCAGCTGTTGGCAAAGGAAAAGTCAAAAAAAAAACAAAACTTTTGCCTTCAGTTGCAATATGTGAGTTAAGCTAAACGACAGACTGAAAGAATGAGAACAAAAACAACAACAGCAGCAATAAGCAAGAGGAACACAAACAAAAACAAAAGAACGCCATTGAAAAAGTATCCTTGAAGATTATTTCCTTTGTTCATGAAGGAGATGGATGAGAAAAGCAAATATACGGCATTTCCCTCCGCTCCGCTTGAGGCCTCATGCTTGCTGTGGTTAAGGGTATTTGTGGTGGAGGGAGGAGAAGACAAACAATGAAATTATTGAATGATGCATCCTTCCCATGTGAGCATTGCTGAAAAGATGCTCTCACTCCCCATCCCTCCTTCACTGGCCTGGCATTGTCATGGTTCATAATCGTCCAGGGGCAGCGGCAGCCGCACCTGCAGGCAAGCAATCCTGCGTAGAAGGGACGAGGAAGGCAATGCTTTGGTGGAGCATTGAAGATAATGGCATTGAAAAACAAATAAAAAAAAAGTTTTCTTACAATGAAAAAGGCAACAAGCACGACAATGAATGAGGCTATCTTTTCATCTTGTTTTCATTGGCGCACAGATCTAGTGCTAAGATATTGATTTGATGAAATGTATTGTGCTGATATCTCAAGGAGATTGATACCCAATATCCATCCTTCCACCCATCCATCCATCGTTGCGATGTCAGCGAGTTGAAAACGTTCACATGATTCATGGTGAACGCTGATACCGGCTGTGATTCTTTGGCTTTGCTTGCTCACATCCTGCCGAAGCCCAGGGAGGAGCGCAGCAATAGTTACACCTTTGGCCAAACGCCCAGGCAACACCCTACGACATCGAATCGCCACCTATGCTCTGGGTGATATGGCCTAACCTCATCACCACCTACCCTCTACTTTTCTCCAGAAAAATACCAAACCCATCTGCTGAATGGTTGGCTACGTGGCTACGCGTTACCACCGCCGTTATTGCCGTAGCAGCATGAAATATCATGAAAAGAAAAGCGATTGGAAAACAAAGTGGCATGCCTTGAATCTCACGTACAGTGTCATCATTAACATGCCATCGTCACGGCAAAGAGATGAGTGAGCGAGTGTGAGAGAGAGAGAAAGCTAATGAGCAAGAGATGGGTATCATTGTCACCATTATTTCAATGACATTTCAAAGATTGTCTTATGCTGATGACAGAATACTTATTACATCTATTGACATACAAAAGCACTCACAGCCACAGCCACAGCCACACCAACACCAACACAGTTACAGTCACTAGCATCTGCTATTGCTCTTTAATAGTGTTGCCGCCTCTAAACAATTATTTCGATAAGGAAAATCTGAAATATTGTATTTAAAATAGGATTTCAGACTATGGAATTTAGAAAGTAAGAGGTTAATCACTTGAAGATCATGGTCATTTATTGCGCAAACAAAACGAAAGATGGTGCCATGTTAACTTTATCATTCCGAGGGAGATGTTTTTATATGGCCTAGTACCGCTGACAATATTTTCCAATATTCTTAGCAGGATTTGAACCTATGCTTATAGGGTCATAGGACATTTTTTACATTGTTATTCCCACCACCGAAGGATGGGGGTATATTCATTTTGTCATTCCGTTTGCAACACATCGAAATATCCATTTCCGAGCCTATATAGTATATATAGCCATGTCCGTCTGTCTGTCTGTTGAAATCACGCTACAGTCTTTAAAAATAGAGATATTGAGCTGAAACTTTGCATAGATTCTTTTTTGTCCATAAGCAGGTTAAGTTCGAAGATGGGCTATATCGGAATATGTCTTCATATAGCCCCCATATAGACCGATCCGCGATTTAGGGTCTTAGGCCCATAAAAGCCATATTTATTATTCGATTTTGCTGAAATTTGGAACAGTGAGTTGTGTTGCAGGCCAGTCGACATTCTTCTTCAATTTGGCCCAGATCGGTTCAGATTTGGATAAAGCTGCCGATCTCTCAATTTAAGGTTTTCGACCCATAAAAGGCGCATTTATTCTCCGTTGTCGCCGAAAATTGGTACAGTGAGTTGTGTTAAGCCCTCAACATTTTTCTTTAATTTGGCTCAGATCGGTTTACATTTGGATATAACTGCCATATAGACCGATCTCACGATTTAAGGTCTTGGGCCCATAAAAGGCGCATTTATTGTCCAATGTCGCCGAAATTTGGGACAGTGAGTTGTGTTAGGCCCCTCAACATTTTTCTTTAATTTGGCTCAGATCGGTCTAGAGTTGGATATAGCTACCATATAGACCGATCTCTCGGTTTAAGGTTTTGGGCCCATAAAAAGCGCATTTGTTGTCCGAAATCGCCGAAATTTGGGAGAGTGAGTTGCGTTAGGCTTTTCAAAAACTTTCTGCATTTTGGCCCAGATCGGACCAGATTTGGATATAGCTGCCGATCTCTCGATTTAAGGTTTTGGGCCTATAAAAGGCGCATTTATTGTCCGATTTCGCCGAAATTTGGGACAGTGCTTTGTGTTAGGGTCTTTGAAATATTTCTGCAACTTGGCTCAAATCGGTACATATTTGAATATTGCTGCCAAATAGACCGATATCTCGATCTAAAGTCTTGGTCCCATAAAAGGCACATTTAAAATCCGATTTCACTGAAATTTGACACAGTGACTTATGTTAGGCTTTTCGACATCCGTATCGTATATGGTTCAGATCGGTCTATTTTTAGATATAGCTACTGCACTTATTAGTATTTGGTCCAAATCGGAACATATTTCGATATAACTGCGATGGGACATAAGGTATGCAATTTTCACCGGATTTTGATGAAAGGTGGTTTACATATATACCCGAGGTGGTGGGTATCCAAAGTTCGGCCCGGCCGAACTTAACGCCTTTTTACTTGTTTTATTTTATATTTTTTGTTTATATCATTTTTTTTTCTTTTTATTTAATTTAATTTTATATTTATTTTGTTTGCCAAACGGCAACTCTCTTCTCTTATTTTTTCTCTTCATAAATTTTGAGTATGGTTCACACCCATATACTCACACTTCATTACGAACTTCGATTTCTTCAACTCCCTTATCTAGGCATGAAAAAATATGTTGTTGAGAGGACATACACGTACTAATGAAAATTGTATTTTCTTTTTGGAGCGCATATGATCATTTATGTGGAAATAGTTTCACATGTCAACAGCTGAGGTTTGCTATGGAATTGTATTGGTGTTCAATCATTTTCTGTGAAACTGAGCTTAAATATGTTTATTAAATGAAATTTGTTAAAAATGTTGTAGCAAATATTCATTCATAAGCAAATTTTATGCATATTTTTCTCATTTTAACTTTTCTATTTTGGATTAGATCTGCAAACGGTGAGCATTTGTTGTTATTTTTTTATAAAACTACTAGCCGAACAGGGCCCGCTCCGCTGCGCCTTCTTTAACTTTCTATCTGTTTAGGGTGCGGAAACTTCGCCCCGAATGCGGATATCGAATTCGTGCCATTGTAGCCTATGACGCTGAGCATGTTCGAATTCTGACGAGAACGTCGGACAAAGCGGTGTTTATCCCCGCTTTATGTTGGCGACATTTGCGAGGTACAATGTCATGCATGGTAATTTAAAAAATTTCCCCCAAAAAGGTGTCGCATTGCGGGACGCCGTTCGGAATCGGTTATAAAAAATGTCCTTTATCATGAAGATTAAACTTGAATCGAAAACCACTCATTGATGTGTGAGAATTTGCCCCTTCGCGGTTCATGGTGGTAATGTTCTTCCTTAGGGTAATGTTCTCATTAGGGGAGGGATGGCACCTCAGGTATTTCGACTCAAATAGGGGTATCAAATTCGTGCTGCACTTCCAAATTCCTTTAATTTGAGCCCCATATTGCCATGGCCGGTATATATAAACCGTTTGGAGGGTGTTTTAGGGCTGGGGCACTTTGCACTGAAATGGAGTTCAATTTAGGGGGCGTATAGGGTGTACCCCAAAACACTTGGCTCCAAAATTGGATATCAAATTCGATTAATACTCCCAAATATCATTCATTTGAGTCTCATATTGTCATAATGGGTCAAATAACCCATTTGAAATTTCTTTAGGTGGAAAAGCGCCACCTAGACTTGGGTGCGAATTTTAATGTCATATTCGTAATCTACTCCCTAATACCTTTCATTTGAGTCCCATATAGCCATGGTCGGCTAATATGCCCATTTGGGGGTTTTTGGGGGTGGGCGACCTCTCATTACTTGGACCTAATGTTTTATGCCATATTTGTAATCTACTGCCTAATACTTTTCATTTGAATCCCATTTTGACATGAACTTCGAATATATATCGAATATCGAAATGAACGTCCAATATGTCTGTTTAGGGGAGTTTTGGGGTTGGGGCTACCCGATGGGTACTTAGACTCAAATTTTAATACCATATTCGTATTCTCCTCTCCAATACCTTTCATTTGATACCTATATTGTCCCGATCGGTCCACTTTTGATTTTGGGATGTGTCTTTGGCATAAGGGGGAGGGTCCGTCCCCCTTCCGATACCGAAAAATTATATAGTCTATGTTTTTTTTCCAGGCCAACCGACACAGTAAGCGAAAATTTCGAGAAAATCAATTCTGCCATTTTTCAGTTTATACGGATCAAAGAAACCGAGTCCCATATATCCGTGATTGGCTAATCTGCCCATTTTCGGCGTTTTCGTGGGAATGGGATGACCCCCTATACTACGACATGAATTTGTATACCAGTTTTGTTATCTGCTCCCGCATACTTTTCATTTGATATCCATATTGTCCTTATCGGTCCACTTTTGATTTTGGCTGGTGTTTTTGGGGTAACGGTGGAGGGTCCGCCCCTTCTGTTATCAATAAATTATAAAACCTATTACTAAATCCTCATCATATTCGTAATCTACTCCCGAATATCTTTCATTTGAGTCCCATATTGTCATGATCGTCAAATAAACTTATTTTAAGGGGTTTTGGGGCTGGAGCGGCTCCCCAGGTACTTGAACCCAACTTTTATTCTGAACTTCGTACTCTACTCTTGAATACCTTTCATTTGAATCCCATATTATCCCGATTGGTCCACTTTAATTTTTGGGTAGTACTTTTGGGGTAAGGGGGAGGGTCCGCCCCCTCCCAATATCAAAAAATTATATAGCCTATGTTTCCTTCCAGACCAACCTACATAATCTGTGAAAATTTCAAGGAACAAATTGAATTTTATATATAAGATTAAATTTGGACATTAGCGGCACCGGTCCGACACTAGACCCTCTATTTGGATGATTGGATTTGGCTCAAGAATAATACTGTAAAATTGCAAATTTCGCCCACGAACATTCCACTAAGGAACAGGGGCAAACTTCTCACCTATCAATGAGTGCAGTCAAATTCAAGTTGAAGCTCAATGATAGGCGACCTCCTTTTTATAGCCCAGTCCGAACGGCGTGCCGCAGTGCGACATCTCTTCGAAGAGAAGTTTTACAAGGCATATTACCTCACAAATGTTGCCTGCATTAGGAGGGGAAACCCACCGCTGAAAATTATTTTCTGATGGTCTCGCCAGGATTCGAACCCAGGTGTTCAGTGTCATAGGCGGACATTCTAACCTCTGCGCTACGGTGGCTACTGTACTGTAGGGTCTTAAAAATAGATATCGAAGTTTTTTTTCCGTAGGCATTTTAAGTCCGTCTTAGAAACCAATACCCTAAGTCTACACCGGGTTTGCGGAAGGCAAATGGTGTTCCCCCCTACTGCATTATTACTTCTTTTCACGCTGTTTCTATTAAATCGGAACATTAAGTGCGATTTAAGAATTCTAAGCAAATAGGTTTTCATGACTATATCCGCATAAGTTAATTCATTTATAACATTGCTAATGCTTAAATATTTTTCCGTTCCTCAATTAAAACATTTTTCACTTCCTCTTAAACTCCTTGAAGAATGGTAAAGCAATTTATTAATGTTCCTCATACACACATACGGTATAGGCTTAACAATTTGATGCACACATTCGCATTCTTAAACAACCACCGGATAATCACACATTTTGTGAATGCAACTTTAAATGCATTGCCATTTAACAAACAACAATGGGAAATTTCTCTTTAATTAATGCTCCAAAGGATGTTGCAATTATGGTGGAATAATTCGCACTCACACACGCCAACAGATGCCGAATCGCACACAGTCGCCAACAATTTATGGCTGTTGAACAAAAATGCGAATCGTAAGAAACACTGATGAAAGCAAGTGCAAGAAAAATCCACTTATAAGGGATGGGGAGGGGGCGGGTGGGGAGTATGAGGGATTGTATGCTTAAGATTAATACTTGCAACATCCAAATACAATGGCTGTGAATGGGCAAAAAATTGCATTAAATTTTCCCAACAAAGTTTGAGTTGCAAAGCTTTAAGCAATCTAAGAAGGCAGTAAAAGTGGTTATACGAGAGTCAGCAATTGTTGCAAATATTTTTTATGAATACAACTGTTGGCACTTCAAACAACATTAATGGACGCTCCAAGGAGTTTCATCTTTTGCAGCATAAAAATACAAAATGTGCTATTGTGGAATAAACAAAAACAAAAGTGGTGGGGTAATTAAAGCTGTTGTTTATATCCAACACCATAGAAAATATGGTGAAAAATGTGAAAAAGTTTATATATCACCCTATGAGAAATGTATATAACCATAAAGACAGACGGACAGACATAGGACTATCTAGTCCGTCTCTTAGTATAACGCTACAGTGGTCAAAATTCACAATAATTAGCTGACGTATTCTGCACCCTTTTTTTCGTCCATAAATAGCTCAGCTACGAAGTTGGGTTTTATCGGCCTTCATGGTCATGTAAGCATGATATAAACAAATTTCTCTGCTTACGGCCTTCAATTCATATAAAGAATTTTCGTACCCGATTTTGCTAAAATTTGGAACAGAGAATTGTATTAGAACCGTGCATCCATAACATCCGTATTTAATATGTATGCTACGGATAAGCCCATATGTAAATAAATATACATAGTTGCCCTATAGTCCCGATCGGCTGATTAGACTTCTAGGCCTTGTTTTTTCCGCGCGTACTTCAACATTTAATACAGTGAGTTGCAGTTGTACGGGGAGGCCACCGTGCCGCAGTGGTTAGCCTTTCCTCCTTTGACGCAGAGTGCCTGAGTGCGAATCCAGTGTTTAATCAGAATATTTTGACACAATTTTCTTCATGAATCAAATTTTAATCAATTTTTATACCAACCACAGATAAATGGGGGTATATTCATTTTGTCATTCCTTTTGCAACACATCGAAATATCCATTTTCGACCCTAAAAAGTAGATATATTTTTGACTGTAGTAAAAATCTAAGACGATTTAACCATGTCCGTCCGTCTGTACGTCTTTCTGTTGAAATCACGCTATGGTCTTTAAAAATGTAGATATTCAGCTGAAACTTTCCACAGATCCTCTTTTTGTCCGTAGGCAGGTTAAGTTCGAAGATTGGTTATATCGGATAATATTTTGATTTAGCCCACATTAGGACCGATCTGCAAATTTAAGGTCTTTGGCCCATAAAATCCACATTTATTATCCGTTCCTCTCCAGTTTGGCCCGGATCGGTCCAGATTTAGGTATAACTGCCATTAGACCTGTCTCTCGATTTAGGGTCTTGGTCCCATAAATAGCGCATTTATTTTGCCTTATTTTCGGAAAGTGAGTTCTGTTAAGCCCTTTGACATCTTGTGTAGGTTGGTCTAGAACGAAACATAGGCTATATCATTTTTCAATATCGGAAGGGGGACGGACCCTCCCCCTTACGCCAAAAACACAAGTGGACCGATCTGGACAATATAGATCTCAAATGAAAGGTATTGGAGAGTAGAATACGAATATGGTGTTTGAAATTTGAGTTAAAGTACCCATTGGGCCGCTCCAACCCAAAACCCCCCCAAACAGACATATTATACCTTCATTTCAACATGGGGCTCCAATGAAAGGTATTCGTGAGTAGATTTCGAATCTGGCATATTAAATCGGATCGAAGTATAGGGGGTCACACCACCCCTCAAAAACGCCATTAGACCCATTATGACTATATGATACTTCGCTGAACCGAACGGTTTGTCTGGAAGGAAACATAGGCTATACAATTTTTAGATATCGGGTGGAGGCGAACCCTCCCCCTTACCCCAAAAACGCCACCCATATTCGAAAGTGGTCCGATGGGCACAATAAGGGTATCAAATGAAAGTTATTGAAGACCAGAAAACGAAAATGGTATTAAAATTTGGTCCAAGTACCCAGCGGGCCCCACCCCCAACCCCAAAACTTCTCTTAACAGATATATTCGAAGTTCATGTCAATATGGGACTCAAATGAAAAGTTTTAGGCAGTCCAAGGTTGCCAGGTTGCCCACCACCAAAAACCCCCAAACGGGCATATTAGCCGACCATGGCCTTATGGGACTCAAATGAAAGGTATTAGGGGGTAGATTACGAATATGACATTAAAATTCGGGCCCAAGTCTATGTGGCGCTTTTCCCCCTAAAGAAACGTCAAATGAGTTATTTGACCCATTATGACAATATAAGACTCAAATGAAAGGTATTTGAGAGTAGAAAACGAATTTGATATCTAATTTTGGAGCCAAGTGTTTTGGGGTAAGCCCTAAAGCTCCCCCTAAATTGAACTTTATTTCAGTGCAAAGTGCCGGTGGCCGCCCCAAAACACGCTCCAAACGGTTTATATATACCGGCCATGGCAATATGGGACAAATTAAAGGGATTTGGAAGTGCAGCACGAATTTGATATCCATATTTGAGTCGAAATGTCTACGAAAATTAGTTTTTCCCCAAAAGTTGTATGCGGCCAACTTTAGAACGGATAATCATGTCATAGTACTTTTCAGCCATCACTTGATTCTTAAGCTGTTTTAAAATTAAAGTTTTACCCACTCACAGGCATTTTATGACATTCGCATTTAATGTTCAACCATGTTGCAAGTGGAATTATCATGGAATTGAAATTCGAAATGAAGACAATTATTGCGCTCATTGACAGTGCAATGCAACCCGAGAGGTACTTTCGGCAAAACTTGAGACCATCATCACATCACATTAATAGCAGCATAGCCGGGTCTTCGACTGCCAAGTTGTTGCAACGCAGAGAAGGTTGTTAGTGTCAAACATCACAAACTCATGAATATGTAGTTGTGGGGGGACCGGGGGCGACAAGGAATGCATTTTCTCCTATGAGATTCACAAATGCATTTGGGACATTGCAGGTAACCACAGAACGTCACAGTGAAGGCTTTGCAAAATTTTTAAATTATAATATGAAAATGGTTGAACTTCAAGAACCTTTTTTTTTGGGAAATTTAAAGTTTGCAAATTTTTTGCATTTAAGAATTTTTTAAGGAAAAATTTCTATATAATTTTTTTAATATATTTTTTTAATTTATTTCTTAAATTTTTTTTTTTTAATATTTTTATGTTCCAAACTTTTCTTTGATTTCGTTTTTCATGGTAATTATTTATTTCCTTATTTTCTTTTATCCCAATTCCCCTTAGTTTGCTTCCAAGTCTCTGTGATGTCTTCATGTCTTTAAGTTGGGTCCATGTGGAATTGCTCTGATGGAAGTCAAACGCAGTTAAGAGTTCTCAAAATGGCTGCAGGCAACTCACCAACCAACCAAGCGACTTGCTTGAGTGTTAAGTGCGAGAATGTGACGGCATGTCTGTGTGGAGCTGGTGCTGATGATGATGATGGCATTGGGGAACTGGGGAACATCGAGATCCTTTAAACAACACCACAAATGAAGCATGTAATGGGAAAAATTGTATTGTGTTTGTTTTGAGTTGGTGCATCATCATCGTTTCTTCTTCATCATTCGCATCCATGTCGTCTTTTCAATATCTCATCGCCTTTAACTTCCATATGCACTTCGCTAGGGAGAGCCTGTGTGCACTGGGTTCATTTGGAGCTTCCATATGTTGCTGTGGCTGTGCGATAGTGCGAAATTGCCTTCAAGGAACAAATGTTCTAGATTATGATGCAACTCTTCTTGGTTTTCAATTTTGCTTATGTTGCCGGTTGTTGCATTCAAAGTGTTGTAGCTGTAGTTGTTGTTGGTGCCAATAAGCATAGGCCAAAGACTTTATAAACACACGCACGCTTGAGATGCCAGAAGAGGGATATCTTTAAAAAACATTGTCTGGTTAGTAACAGCCAAGACAACGATTAGGTTAGGTTAGGTTAGTTAAGGTTAGGTTGAAAAGTGCGTGTGGATATTAATCCGTCCCATGCCACTATGGATATACAACTAAGCCAGTAATCGGCTTGTTGTGCGCTCTAAGTACTAAACCAGTCAAAGCGTGCTAAGTTCGGCCGGGCCGAATCTTATATACCCTCCACCATGGATCGCATTTATCGAGCTCTTGCCACGGTATCTCTTTTTAGTCAAACAAAGGATAAAGGAAAAGAATTGCTATGTTATTGGAACAATATCAAGTTATGGTTCATTTCAGACCATAATTGAACTAAATATTGGAGACCATAGTAAAATTCATTGTGTAAAATTTCAGCCAAATCTTGTAAGAATTGCGTACTTTAGGCGCTGAAGAATTAAAATATGGCGATCGGTTTATAGGGGAGCTGTATTAGGCTATAAACCGATTCATGCCATATTCGATACGTATGTTAAAGGTCATGAGAGAAGCCATTGTTCAAAATTTCAGCCAAATCGGATAATACTTGCGCCCTTTAGTGGCTCAAGAAGTCAAGACCCCAGATCGGTTTATATGGCAGCTATATCAAATTATGTACCGATTTGAACCATACTCAGCACAGTTGTTGAAAGTCATAACAACACACCTCATGCAAAATTTCCGCCAAATCGGATAATAATTGCGCCCTCTAGTGGCTCAAGAAGTCAAGACCCCAGATCAGATTCTCAGCACAGTTGTTTAAAGTCATAACAAAACACCTCATGCAAAATTTCAGCCAAATCGGATAAGAATTGCGTCCTCTAGTGGCTCAAGAAGTCAAGACCCCAGATCGGTTTATATGGCAGCCATATCAGGTTAAGAACCGATTCCAACCATACTCAGCACAGTGGTTGGAAGTCATAATAAAACACGTCGTTCAAAATTTCAGGCAAATCGGATAGGAATTGCTTCCTGTAGAGGCTCAAGAAGTCAAGACCCCAGATAGGTTTATATGGCAGCTATATCAGGTTATGGACCGATTTCAACCATACTCAGCACAGTTACTGGAAGTCATAATAAAACACCTCATGTAAAATTTCAGCCAAATCAGATAAGAATTGTGCCCTCTAGCGGCTCAAGAAGTCAAGATCCCAGATCGGTTTATATAGCAGCTATATCAAAACGTGTACCGATATAGCCCATTTACAATCCCAACCAACCTACACTAATAAGAAGTATTTGTGCAAAATTTCAAGCGGCTAGCTTTACTCCTTCGAAAGTTAGCGAGCTTTTGACAGGCAGACGGACGGACGGACAGACAGACGGACGGACAGACATACGGACATGGCTAGTTCGACTTAAAATGTCATGACGATCAAGAATATATATACTTTATGGGGTCTGAGACGAATATTTCGAGGAGTTACAAACAGAATGACAAAATAAGTATACCCCCATCCTATGGTGGAGGGTATAAAAAGTAACCTCGAAAATGAAAATCTAAGTTAGGAATTCCGCGCTACTTAAAAAATCCTTAATTGTTGTCCATGACACGCCCCTAATCCCCATAGGAATTTCGCCGTCCTACCAACCGTTTCGTTGTTCCACAGGGTTACATGCGCATTCGTCGCCCACGCCCTACAGCCGAAAGGCTACGGTTTAACCAAGTTTATTGACGGCAGTTCTCTGGCCTTCACTGCCAAATTGTCTGCTTTCTCATTTCCAGTTACTCCGCTATAGCCCGGCACCCAAACGATGCGGATCGTGTCATCCTCAGAGAAAGCGTTAATCTCCTTCTAATAGTTTACAGTTTACAGGACAGTTTACTGTCCGCAAAGTTGTTCATACTCGACGTCCTTCTGTTAACACCACACCACCTCACGCATCGCGTGATCGTCCGGATCTCCGCCTGCAGGACCGTATTATGGTCAGGCAGTCTAATATAGATCTCAGTCCATGGGTTCTCAATGTGGACCCTAGGCCCACTCTGTCCTCTAGCTTTGATCCATCCCTCTACATGATCTGGTAGATGTTTTCATTTTCATTTTCATTACATGGCGTATCAGAAATCTATGAAAATTCAATGTTGATCAAATTTTCTATGAAAATTCAATGTTCATCAAATTTTCTATGAAAATTCGATGTTGATCAAATTTTCTATGAAAATTCGATGTTTATAAAATTTTCTATAAAAATTCGATGTTGATCAAATTTTCTATGAAAATTCGATGTTCATCAAATTTTCTATGAAAATTCGATGTTCATTAAAATTTCTATAAAAATTCGATGTTCATCAAATTTTCTATGAAAATTCGATGTTCATAAAATTTTCTATGAAAATTCGATGTTCATAAAATTTTCTATGAAAATTCGATGTTCATAAAATTTTCTATGAAAATTCGATGTTCATCAAATTTTCTATAAAAATTCGATGTTCATCAAATTTTCTATAAAAATTCGATGTTCATCAAATTTTCTATAAAAATTCGATGTTCATCAAATTTTCTATAAAAATTCGATGTTCATTAAAATTTTCTATAAAAATTCGATGTTCATCAAATTTTCTATAAAAATTCGATGTTCATCAAATTTTCTATAAAAATTCGATGTTCATCAAATTTTCTATAAAATTAATTACAACCCCTGTCTAAGTGGACAAAGAGTTTGGCTTTTAACAAGAAGAAGAACAACAACAAAAAGCTGCTAAAGGGACTGTTGCAAAATCAAGGATAATAAGACCGGGTATGCCTTTAGGTAGGCAACAATTTTCAGGCGTCATATCCAATGTCATGAGCATTTATCTTGAAGCGGATTTCAAAAAAGGATTTCTTTTTTACATTTCAAGAAAAAAGAAAATGCCACAGAACATCACCCCCCCCCCATTGGACAACGAGTGAATACAAAAGAAATGGGAAATCATGACAAATTTAATGAAAGACAAGTTGAGAAAAAAAATTCAAGTTGCTTGTCAAGCGCCAACGCCATAGCGACAAATGAGCGACAGATGCTAAGACGAGGTAGCAGTGGCAGCAGCAACAGCCACAGCCCTCCCTCCTGTTTAAGCTTGGAAAATTTCATGCTGCCGCACAAATGTCACAGCTTCGGGTTAAAAGCTATAAAATCAACAGCAAACATAAAAGTTTCGCACAACAAAAAGCAATCGCAGTCACTCAAATGCTCAAACACACACTCATACAAATGCAGGGAAACCCCCCCACCACACACATACCGAAACGTCTGGCCACCCTTGGAGAATAACATTTTGCTAATACTATGAAACAAAAGCAAACATGACCATAAAAGAAAGAGAAACAAATGAGAGAGATGAGATGAAATGAAATGCCTAGAAAAACGGAAATTCCAAGGAAGCTGTTGCAAATCCTGCCAAGAAAATAAAGGATATTACCAAACTATCTCCCCCACAGACTAAACGAACATACACGCATTATAGCAATTATATATGGGGCTTTCGGAACAATTCCCTGACAATGTTAAAATGCGTTCAGCGTAGCAGTTACAGTGTAATGGCTGAATAGCAGCAAGGCAGCAGGAGCCGATGGTTTACCAGCTGAACTATTTAACACTCTAATGATTTTTATTTGATTTTGTTGGAAAAATTCATTTCTTGTTCTACCATGTACAACATTTTCATTTTATTTAAATTTTTTATGGAGTGACCCATACAAAAATTAGAATATTTTCATGTCACTGGTCTAACCATAAAAAGGTTAAGTCAGAAAACAAAGTGAGCGAAAGACAAGGTTTGTCCTTTTGGTTTGACTTTGAGGAAGGCATACAGGCAGGCAGGCTACCAAAAGGCTTTTAGATAAACTCAAGAAGGCGAAAGGAGTGAGAGCAAAACGTATGGCAAATGTAGATTTGCCTGCTGCACCAACAAGGGCAAGATAATGAGAATGATGAGATTTTATGTTATAAAATTGATTTTTATTTTTATAGCTTTTGTTGTTACTCTGTTGCTGTTGCTTTTAGCCAAAGCATCTGCCTACTCTGGCAGCTGTTTATTTGTGGCGAGGTTGAGATGGCAATAGATTGGCCGACCAAACAACCAATTCAGACCTTAACAACACAAATTCTGGGTTTTGTTTCTAAGTTAGCTACAATGAAATCCTCTTAAAGGGTATTTTATGAGAAAAGTTAAATTTTTCTTGGTTGTTTTTTTTCTTTTTGCAAAGGCCAAGTGTATGATGGTTAATGCTATTCGACCCTACTTTCCTTGCCTAGAACATAGTTGGTCTTTTAATGTATTCGCTTGGTTTTTAGGGCGGAGTAGAGCATACGTTTGCCTATGCCTTTGGGTTGTGCCCGTGACATGTCTCTTCCTTGGCCTCCTCCTTCAACATTTGCGAAAATCCAAATAACAATGAACAAGTTGAAAAATGGCAACATCATTATCATTCATCAGTTACAAACTCAGCCAGTAAAATGATTTGAATGTATGCTACTTATTTTCGTAGAGCTGTTTTTCTTTTTATAAAATGAATGGAGGTGGGAACTAATGATAATGACATTTTTCTTTGGTTTCTTAGAGAAGTCATCTGTTCACAACTTGGGGGCAGCTAACTTCCACCACTTGGCTTTAAATTTGTGAAGAAGGTAAGATTAGTTTGGGGGAGTATGATATCGAGACATCAACTTGCTTACTGCTAAGGGCAAAGAATAAGCCGTTGTGTTTCATTAATTTTATGATTCCAGGTATATGATTCCAGGTATCTAAAAATGAGTAATCCTCTTCTCTTCAAGATGATGGGCCATCAGCGTACAACTAAAGTTAGGTTGGGTTATGTTGAAAAGAGGGTGCAGTTATTAATCCGCCCTTTGCCACTATGGACATATACCTAAGCCAGTAATCGGCTTGTTGTGCGCTCTAAAAACTATAAAATAACCTCTTATGAGAAACAATTTTAAGTTAGGAATTCCGTGCTACTTACAAAATCCTTAATTGTTTTCAATACCACTCTCCTAAGTTGGTTCATGTCTGGGATTGTGTCTCCACCTAAGTGCCGGTATGTATTAGACGCAAAAGCCGGGCAATGACAAAGGAAATGCTCCAACATCTCATTATCTTACCCGCATACCCCACACATGCCATCACTTGTCGCACCGATTTTACATAAGTGAGCTCGTAGTTCTATATGTCCCGTTATGATACCAATAGCTATACTGACCTCCTTCTTAGTTCCCTTCATTAATAGCCTCGTCGTCTCAGAATCTGGAACCCCCCATAGAATTTTCGCCGTCCTACCGACCGTTTCGCTGTTCCACAATATTGCATGCATATTCGTCGCCCACTCCCTTAACTCAAACTGCGTCGACCCGAAAGGTTTCGGGTTAACCAAGTTTAATGACAGCAGTCCTCTGGCTTTTACGGCCAAATCGTCTGCTCTTTCATTTCCCCTTACTCCGCTATGGCCCGGCACCCAAATGATGCGGATTGTGCCATCCTCAGAGAAGGCGTTAATTCCCTTCTAACACTGTAAGACTGCTAGTGACCTTACCCTTCTGGTTGTTATTGCCCTTATGGCAATTTTACTGTCGGTAAAGATGTTCACACTCGACGTCCTCGCGTTAGCTCCACACTACTTCACGCATTACGTGATCGGCCGGATCTCCGCCTACAGGACCATATTATGGTCAGGCAGTCTAAAACAGATCGCAAGCCCTGGGTTCTCAATGTAGACCCCCAGGCCCACTCTGTCCTCTAGTTTTGATCTTCATCCGTGTAACATGATCTTCCAGATGGTAATACTAGGCCTCCGTCAATCCAAGACTATGCCCATGGCGGCAGTGCCTCGTACTCGACTTCAAGGTTCATCTCAGGTATCCGATCGAAAACCTCTTCCCTTCCTTCCAGGTTTCCTATCGTCGCCTCGATTATTTAGCGATGGTATGATCTGCTCCCATCCTCAATTCTCCCATCGCCCTAAGTCTCAATGTAGACCCCCAGGCCCACACTGTTCTCAAGCTTTGATCCATCCGTGTAAGATTGTCTTTGAGATGGTAATAGTAGGCTTCCGTCAATCCAAGACTGTGTCGAAGGCAGCAGTGCCTCGAACTCGACTTCAAGATGCAGCTCAGGTATCCGATTGGAAACCTTCTTCCTTCCTTCCAGGTTTCCTACTGTCGCCTCCACTATACCGCCATGCCCCCATCTTCAATCCCTTCTCCCATCGCCTTAAGTCTCATAGCCGTCGTGGCTGCCTCACATTTAATCTGTATGTCAATGGGTCGGATATCTAGAATAATCTCCAGTGCCCTAACGAGCGTGGTCCTCATCGCTCCGCCTATGCCAACATAACATGTTGTCTCAACCTGTTGTATGGTCCTTATGTTGCACTTCTTCTCCCAAACTACTGAGGCGTTAGTTAGTATTGGTCTAATCACGCTCCTGTAGAGCCAGTGGACTATCCTCGGATTCAGACTCCATTTCGAGCCTACATAGTGCCCAACATCTGTGAGCCTTCTCAGTACAACTTAGAAGCCTGGTGAAATTATGATTCCTACTAATATTTGTCTGTTACTGACACCAGAAAGGGTTTGCTTCAAATCACGAAATAAAGTTCGCTTTGGCGTTTCTGTTTATGGTCAGGTGACCATTTTACTGTCAAATTGTGGTACTCCTGCAACCCCTTTAACTCGTTGCAACGATATCCAAAAAACCTAACCTGACTATCGATGTCCATTGGAGGCCACTGTAGCGTAGAGGTAAGCATATCCGCCTATGTCTTTGAACACCTGGGTTCGATTCCTGGCGGGACCATTAAAACATTTTTTTTCAGCGGTGGTTTCGCCTCCTAATGCTGGCGACATTTGTGAGGTACTATGTCGTGTAAAAATTAAACTTGAACCGAACTGCAGTCATCGATATATGAAAAGTTTGCCCCTATACAAATGTTAAACGTTGATGATCCCAGGACATAATGATTTTCTCGAATACCTGCGCATGTAGATGTAGTACTAGATTCACATTCGAAGAGTGACATGGATGTCGAGTTTACAGAAAGTGACCCACGTCCAATTCCTACGAAAATCTGTACATGTTGTGGTAGTTGGAGGAGAAACATAGAAGAAAAGATCAAAAAGGGAGTGAATGGATTCTACTCCTGTCGCAACTTGATCCGAAGGATTGAGGACTAAGGCAGGGGACATTGCACAGGATGTTTACGGCGGACGTTGGGCCTATTTCCATCTATAGTTGTCTGGTGTTGCACAAAGCTCTCGACAACTGTGCCCTTCGCAGAATGATCGAGAATTTGTGGGGTACCGCGGCAGTGCCAACTTTTAGGGCAAGGAGAAGTGCCCCGAGAGAGGCGTTGAATGACAATAAATAAAAAAAATATCCATTTAAACTAATAAAACAAACAAAACTGATGCCGGCAAAGCTGGCTATAATGGTTTTAAGTGTTGCTTATATAATTTTTTGTTTACCATTTTCCTCACTATAAGCCGAGTACTACTTTTTCGCCAACTTTTGCAAAAAAAAGATTTTCACTTCATAGAAAAATATTTTTTCAAACGCGATTCGCATGTATCTCATCGTGTTTTTTCGTGAGTTGTATGAATATAATTTTTGTCTCGTGAACGTGCGTAAACGTGAGTCAACATAAAAAAGTCCTGCGTGAGCGTGCGTGAGTGGAAAATCACTCACGTACACATCCCGCCTTGCTATGGAATCAATGAGTTGTGCGTGAGTATAATTTTTGTCTCGTGAAAGTGCGTAAACGTGAGTCGACACAAAAAAGTCCTGCGTGAGTGAAAAATCACTCACGTACACATCCCTACTTGCTATGTAATAAGGTGTAGGTTGCTGCTGTAGGTTATAAGTTGTCAAAGGCCCTGTGGCTGAGTCTTTCGCGAAACAGGACGTCGCTTATCCTGGGGCTGAGAGAGCATGACATGGGACTGCTAATAGGAGGCCTGACTGGTCATTGGAACGTCAGGTCTTTGACATTGCGCTTTGCACAGGGAGAAGAAGACTTCTGCATGATGTGCTATGATGAGGAGGTGTTGGAGAAGGTTGAGCAGCTATTGTGTCACTGCCCAGCAAATGGCAGTAGACGACATAGGATAATGGGTGAACACCTCTTTCCGAGTCTGGATTCCTTACAGTCTCTTAGCTCTCTTGTCATGCTGTAGTTTTGTAGAAGCATGAATTGATTGGATCATTCTATCGACGATGAGTTTTTCTTCTTGACTTATGCGTTAGTTTCGTTTCCTGTCCATACTAGCTGTCTTGTATTGTTCTGTGATGTAAGGTATGGTTAGGTTGAAAAGACGGAGCAGATATTAATCCGTCCATGCCACCATAGCCATACACTTATACCAGTAAATGGTTTGTTGGGGGCTCTAAATAATTAAAAGTCATGTTTGAAAAAAATTAAAGTCAGGAATTACTTGCTTATAAGAAAAATTATAAATTGTTTCCCATATCACGCCTTTAAGTTGGTTATTGTTGGGTATTGAGTCCCCACCTAAGTGCCAGTGTCTGTTAGCCGTGAAAGTTGGAAAATGACATAGGAAATGCTCCAACGTCTCATCATCTTCTCACATCCCCTACACAAACTATCGCTTGACGGGTCTATTCTGCATAAGTGAGCTCGTATTTCTTTGTGCCCTATGATTCCCATCTCTTTCTGACATCCTTCAGCAATAGCCTCGTCTTCTCATGACCAACTTGCGCAGAAGAGCTAATGTATATGTATCGGCTTCTGCTGTCTTGTTGTTCTTTAACCGCTTCACTGCAACGCTGACCGCATTTTGACCAGTCGGTATATTGGGTCTATTGGGCCGACAATAAATTGTTGCTGAATGCCAATGACCTTATTTACAAATATTTCAAACATTTTGTAATTCTCAGTTCCATAGTTTAAAAGTTACCGAATTATTTACCCTTTTTTCCTTTTGGGCTACTGTGCGACGTACTATAGATATCGTTTTTCATTTGTCCTTTCATTAAACGTAATCGAAGCAATTATTTTCACTTTTCACACGCTAAGATTGTTTCCATTTATATTGTGGCTCACTCATTTTAAATCCATTTTCTATTTTTAACCAGCCAATGTCTCCGGCAATTCAATTAATTTGATTTTTTTTTTCACAATTATTTAAAATAATAAACATGTACGGTGCACCACAGAAAAAACTGTGAAATCGCAAATTATAAAAGTGAGAAAAAAGAAAACTGTGTACATTTTCACACGCTTCAACACTTTTAAATAAAACAATAACAGCAAAAAAAAAAAGACAAAGACAATGTTAGGGGACGACAATCTCATACCAACAAAGTCAGGCATTCATGGTCCGAGAATGTAACACAATAGGGGAAAACTGGAAAAAAAAGTTTAAACATTCAAAATAACAAAAAAAAAAATATATATATATAGGGAACTTAAAATATAGAAGTAAAATAAAATATAATAAAATAAAATAAAATAAAATAAAAAAAATAAAATAAAATAAAATAAAATAAAATAAAATAAAATAAAATAAAATAAAATAAAATAAAATAAAATAAAATAAAATAAAATAAAATAAAATAAAATAAAATAAAATAAAATAAAATAAAATAAAATAAAATAAAATAAAATAGAATAAAATAAAATAAAGTAAAATAAAATAAAATAAAAAAATAAAATAAAATGAAGAAACAAATTAAACTTAAATAAAATAAAATAAAATAAATTAAAACAAAATAAAATAAAAAAATAAAATAATATAAAATAAAATAAAAAAGAATAAGATGATATAAAATAAAATATCCAAATCCGGCAAAAACTAATTCTTCTAGGGGTCAAATCCGGAGAAGGGATTACTTTTGGGTCTATATATGTATTTATTAACCTATCTGCATCTGATTTGGCGTGAGTTCGAAATCGTATGAACAATGCTCCTCTTATGTCTTTAATACTTTATATCGGAAAATCGATCTATATGGCAGCTATATCTAAATATTGTCCAAACTGGATCACATCATTTAACACGAATGGGAAGGAGTCTACCATAACTCAATGTGCCAAATTTCATAGAAATCTGATGAAAAAATGCCCATTTTATAAGAACAATACACTACATCGGGAGGTCGGTCTATATGACAGCTATATTCAAATATGGTTTGATCTGGACTACATTTGACTGGAATGGGTAGGGATCTACCAGCGCTCACTGTGCCAATTTTCATTGAAATCGGCTAGTAAATGGATCTTTTATTACCTTAATACCATATTTCGGGAGATCGGGTGGTCGGTCTATAGGGCAGCCATATCCAAATATGGTCCGATCTGGACCACATTTCACTGAAATAGGTAGGGGTCTACCAGAACTCACTGTGCCAAATTTCGTCCAAATCGAATGGAAAATTACAAATGTATTACCTCAATACTTTAAGTCTGGAGATCGGTCTATATAGCGGCTAAATTTAACAAAAAGAAGGCCCCTTATTATTGAACTTAAACTTAAATCGGACTGCACTCATGGACATGTGAGAAGTTAGCTCCTGTTCCTTAGTGGTATGTTCATCGGCAAAATTTGCATTTGCATTCAAATATAGACCGATCTGAACAAATACGACACGGATGTCGAAAAGCCTTACATATGTCAAATTTTAGCGAAATCGGATAATAAATGCGCCTTTTATGGGGCCAAGACTCGAGAAATCGGTCTATACGGCAGCTATATCCAAATCTGAACCGATCTGGTTCAAATTGAAGAGGGATGTCAAAGGGGCTAACATAACTCATTGACCCGAATTAAGGAAAAAAATGCGCTTTCTATGGCTCCTAAACCTTAAATCGAGAGATCGGCCTATATAGCAGTTATATTTATATCTGGACCGATCAGGACCAAATTGAAAAAGGATATCGAGTGGCCTAACACAACTCACTGTCCCAGCTAAATCGGGTAATAAATGTGGGTTTTATGAACCTAAGACCTAAAATCGGCGGATCGGTCTATATGGGGGCAATATCAAGATATAGTCCGATATAGTCCATCTTCGAACTTAACCTGCCTATGTACAAAAGAGAATCTGTGCAAAGTTTCAGCTCAATATCTCCATTTTTAGAGACTGTTGCGTGATTTCAACGGACAGACGGAAAGACGAACAGACGGACGGACATGGCAAGATCGTCTTAGATAATTACGACGATCAAGAATATATATACTTTATAGGGTCGGAAATGGATATTTCGATGCATTGCAAACTGAATGACACGCATTCATTCTGACCCTCATCCTTCGGTGGTGGGTTGAAAATGGTATTCATTGGGTATTTACCCAATAATTGGGTATTTACCCAATAAATTCCCAAGCATTGGATATTTGCAAATGCAAATTTTGCCCATGAACATTCCACTAAGGAACAGGGTCAAACTTCTCACATATCAATGAGTGCAGTCCGATTAAATTTTAAGCTCAATGATAAGGAGCCTTCTTTTAATGGCCGAGTCCGAAAGGCGTGCGGCAGTGCGACACCTCTTTAGAGAGAAGTTTTACATGGCATAGTACCTCACAAATGTTGCCAGTATTAGGAGGGGAAAACCAACGCTGAACATTTTTTTGATGGTCTCGCCAGGATTCGAACCCAGGCGTTCAGCGTCATAAGCGGACATGCTAACCTCTGCGCTGCGGTGGCCTCCAAGCGCTGGATATTTACCCAATAGAAACCCATTTGCCATTCTATACCAATAGGAAGTATCGATGCTAAATTTCGAGCTTCTAGCTTTTCATGTTCGACTGATGTCATGATTTCGACAGACGGACAGACACACTTCAGGTCGAGTGCGAGGCACTGCTGTCATCTGTACAGTCTTGAATTGGCGGAACTCTAGTATTGCCATCTGGAAAATCATGTTACACAGATGGATCAAAGCTAGAGGACAGAGTAAACCTGAGGGTCTATATTGAGAATACAGGGACCGAGATCTGTTTGCGACTGCTTGACCATAATATGGTTCTGCAGGCCTAGATCCGAGCGATCATGGCTTTCGTGAGGTGGTATGGTTTTAACATGAAGACTTCGAATGTGAACCTCTTTACGGACAGCAAAATGACCAACAGGGCAATAACAACCAGGACGGTAAGGTCACGAACCGAACAGGCCATATTGGAGCAAGGGGGAATGAGAGAACAGACGATTTGGCAGTGAAGGCCAGATGACCGCTGTCAATAAACTTGGTTAACTCAGAACCGTTCAGGTCGATGCAATCCGAGTTAAGGGCGTGTGCGTCTAATACATATAACACTGTTGAACAGCGTAATGATCGGTTCAAATTTTTAAACTATTTACCAACTTTTTTCAGTGCATAAACCGATCTCAGAGATAATGGCGCTCATACTGAGCCCAATTGTAATAAGCTATCAGCTGAAAAGGTTTCCAAACATGATCCTTGATGTATGGTATATGAGATTTGATCAAATTTAAGAATTTATTTCTAATTTCTATTTTTTTGGTTATTCCCTAGTTGGAGTAAATTCCCTCCAAATTTTGTGGAATTTTATGCCAGTGTGAATAGTACAACTTCTACATATCATAACATGCATACATGTGTATATATTTTTTTTATGTATATGTGTATATGTTCTTTAAACACACACTTATTCCCACACATATTCGTAGCCTGACAAAACGCAAATGAACAAGGCTTAAAAGATGAATGGTGTGAGAGAGATAGAGCGCAACAAAAAAAAAAAGAACCCAAACTGGTGCAGTGCATAACAAACGGTTGCTGGGTGACTGCTGGGCATGCATACATTTAAACCACATTTTATGCGGTTTTAAAGTTCACAGCTCTCTGTGCTGTCGTCGCTTGTGTTGCCTGGTACTTCTCTTTGGCTGGCTGGCGGATTGTTATAGCGTTTGCTGTTGGACTGTTTGGCTCGACGCTTGGTTTATTGGTTGTTACCACCTTTTCACCAGCAAAAACGAAATGAAACAAAAATTTCCTGTCGGCACTTGTGGACGTTAAGCTCGCATACTGGCGGGGTCCCGAGACTATACAACAATACCCATACCCATGCACGAACATGTGTACTTAGTGCACGCATGAGGCCATGCGTGTATTTGAACAATGCGTATGTGTGTGTGTGTGGGGTGGTAAATTCAAACAAATATACACTAAAAGCAACACAACATCCTATTTATACACACACACACACAGTTGCAGATGTAGTTTTGCACCCAAGCTCTGTGGGTAAACATGGTCTATTGCAAATTCTATCATCTAAACATGCAATTAAGTGGGAAGTGTGAAGATTCGAGTAAAAGCTGGTTGAAACATGTGGAAAACATGCTAAGTTCGGATGCATGGGAGTCTTGGGCACCCATAACTATAAATTTTGCTAGAAATTTACAATAATTTGCTCAAGTCCTTGTAGGCTATTAAGAGAAAGTAGAAGGGGATTAGGAATCCCTCGTAGCGCAGAAGTTAGCATGTCCGCCTACGATGCTGAACGCCTGGGTTCGCATCCTGGCAAGACCATCAGAAAAAAATTTTCAGCGATGGTTTTCCCCTCCTAATGCTGGCAACATTTGTGAGGTACTATGCCATGTAAAACTTCTCTCCAAAGAGGTGTCGCACAGGAGGCCCCTTATCATTGAGCTTAAACTTGAATCGGACTGCACTCATTGATACGTGAGAAGTTTGCCCCTGTTCCTTAGTGAAATGTTCATGGGCAAAAGTTGCAAAAGGGGATTGTCCTGGCTTAAGAAGATAAATCGGCAAATTAGTATTTATTGGGTTGCCCAAAAAGTAATTACGGATTTTTCATATAGTCGGCGTTGACATTTTTTTTACAGCTTGTGACTCTGTAATTGCATTCTTTCTTCTGTCAGTTATCAGCTGTTACTTTTAGCTTGCTTTAGAAAAAAAATTGAAAAAAAGTATATTTGATTAAAGTTCATTCTAAGGTTTATTAAAAATGCATTTACTTTCTTTAAAAAAATCCGCAATTACTTTTTGGGCAACCTAATATATCTGTTTATTATCTTGATGGGACCCTCACCCAAGATGTGTCTTAATTTTCAACCAAATTAGATTTAAATCTGATACAGCTTCCATAAATATAGGGTGTCCGATATGGCAGTTGCGCTAGATAGTTGATTGGTACCCCCGTTAGCCGAGTTGGTAGCGTGCTCAGTTTAATCGAGTATTCGTTTCCCACCAGAGGGCAGAGCTTTTGGTCTATCGCTGTTGAAGTTGTACCACAGCAGACTATAAATTGTCTGTAATGGGTGAGTGAGTGGAGTAGCTGTAAAGTTCTTTCAGCTACAAAGTCATAGCAAGGTTTCCGTGTAGTGAGGTCTACGGCGGTATAATTCATTTTGAGTAACCTAAGTTCCACAAAACTTTTCTTGAACTTATTATTAAGAAGAAGTTTTGTATTTCCTGAATAAAGCTTTCACAAAATGTGTTAATTTTTTTTTTTGCTTCTTGCCTTCTCTCACCTCCCTTTTATTTAAAGTTTCCATATATTTATCTACTCTCAACTATTCACTGCCTGATTTGTATGTAGAATCACCATACTGGGTGAATTGGTTTTACAATTTGCCAACAACACTGCCGAAGTTTTCATCTCTCCTGCATGTAAAGGAAATATGAACAACATTTTCTCGCTTCTCTCTTGTTGACCTGGTCGACTATGGAGATGTTATTTTGCACCCCTATACAGATACATTCGCAGATTGTAATCCAAAGTTTGCTGCTAACACCACAGCACGTGTAACTATCTTCCAAAGGCATGCAATGCCATTGTTATTCAGCTTCTGTTTTCTTGTGGAGTTGCAAAAAATGACCTTTGCTAGAGGCAAAACAAGATTCGAGGTTTACCAACCAAGGCGTAGTTAATTTCGACGATAGCGGACATAACTTTGTCTCATCGTTTGTGACACTACGACTTATTGCTATAAAGCCCTAAACATTTATTCTTGACCGTAATGGTCATTGTCGTACTACAGTTGCCATAGATGCTTCTTGCTAATCAATGCTTGCGTTAGACATTTAAGAATCTCCTTTTTATAGCCGCGAGTTGGATCGAAATGGTAAGAGGTTTTTGACCTTAGAAAATTGACCCACCCTAATGTGCAACCAAAGAGGAAGCTTTGGTACGCACCCACCTAAATCGTCTTATCCACAGCGATCATCTTATATACATCCCTATTAAGACAGCTTCTAGAGTAATATTTTTGCGGTATTCCTATGCGTGCCACCATATCCCTCAGTGCCCGTTTGAGACTTGTTATAGAACTCAGTGACTTCTTGCCGCAATCAAGCCAGGAGCACGTTAACTGTTTCCCTGTCTCAAACCTCGTTAGGCATTAAACGGATCAGTTTTGTGTAAATATTAATCTGTTCCATGACATGATTTGTAGTAACTTCGACAAAATCTAAGCCAAGAATTCCGTGCTACTCACAAAATCCTTTATTCCACGCCCCTAAGTTGGGTTCAAGTCTAGTATCTCGACCCTACCTTTGTAACGGAGTATATAAGCCGCGAAAGCCGGGCAATGAAATGCTTCAACTTCTCATCATCTTCCCAACATGCATTAAACATGCTATCTCTAGCCGTACCTATTCTGCACAAGTGCGTTGGTAGTCTTGTGTGTCCCGTAATGATACCGTAAGCTAAACTGATCTCCTTTCACTAAAAGCCTTGTCTTCTCACAATCCGCAATTCCCCATACGTTTTGGGTCTTCCCACCAAGTTTAACCAAGTTTCATCAAGTTAACTGATGGCAGTCTTCTGGCCTTCGCGGCCAAAGATGTTCAAATTCGAAGTTCTCGCATTAACACCATGCCACCTCACGTTTTCCACGATTGCCGGAATCTCCGCCTGCAGGTTCGTATTATGGTAAGGTAGTCGAAAACAGATCTCAGTCCCTGGGTCCTTAATGAAGACCATCAGGCCCACTCTGTCTTTCAGTTTCGATCAATCCGTGTAGCATGAACTTCCAGATGGCAAAACCAGAGTTCATTCATTTCAAGGCCGTGTCCCGAAGGTCAGTTAATTGTCCGTAAGGATGTTCAAATTTGCAGTTCTCGCGTTAACACCTCACGCATTCCACGACTGCCGGAATCTCCGCCTGCAGGTTTGTATTATGGTCAGGAAGACGAAAACAGATCTCAGTCCCTAGGTCCTCAATGAAGACCATCAGGCCCACTCTGTCCTTCAGCTTATATCCTCCTGGGTAGCATGAACTTCCAAACCAGAGTCTGGCCTAGGCAACACCAAGTGTTGCCAGGTGCAATTTCAGTAACCGGGCTGAAGAAAAACGAGACAGCGGGAACCGATAGCTTACCAGTCAAATTATTTAGTAGGCTATATAAAAAGGACACGGTTCATAATGCTAAGAATATGGTGTCCCACAGTGACAGTGACGAGGACCGTGAAAAAGAACAAATGCACTCGTATGTTACATATGTCTGTCTATTGTATGCAAGCCATAGTCTATGAACATGAAAATAGATAAGGAGCTAAAACTTGCGCTTAGAGAAATGCTTATCGTAACTATAAGTTAATTATATAATACAATTAAGTTCGTGATATTTATCCACCATTAGTTAAAAAGTCTTAAAAAGTTGGAAAATTAACTTTGTACAAACAAAACTAACTATGCATGATTATATTTAGATAAAAAAGCTAACAATTCGGGTGAAGTTAGATATTTTCCTTAGACGATTATTTTTGAAATAAGCGAGAACAGCGTGTGCTGCACACGTGTTTCGTGTTTGCCCACCTACACAATAAAATGCGCTGTGACATAGGGGCACAGGAAGAAAGAGAGTCCATGTGGGTTGCACATGTATGGTTGATAGGATACGTTGTTGATGTAGTCCTGCTCCGCATTCTCTTTCTCTATCTTTTGCCCCCCCCTTTCGCTCTCTTGTTTTGTACACTTGGCGCAAATGTGTAAACAATAAAATATTGTTTACAATGTTTTTAACACTCTCTTCGCGTTCTTCGCACTTTCCATGTAGCTGGTAGTGGGGCTGGATTTTGTTGCTGCTGGAGAGATGCCACTGCCAGCATTGAGTTACTTATGCCATTGTTTTACAGTTGTTTGCGCTGCGTCGTTCTTTCGTTTGACATTCGTCTGTCGTCTGTTTGCCGACTTGTGTGTATGTTGCTGTATTTTGTATTCTTTCTCTTGCATTTGATCCATGGCGTCTTTCTGCTGACACAACATAACATTTTTCTCAACGCTGTTCTGGCGCTGGGGCGCAACGGGCAAAAAAAAAGGATGTAAGCCCGCATAGCGTAGACAAAATTTTCTGCGAATTCCTTGTGCCACGTAAAATAGAAAGCAAAAAGGAAACAACACACACGCAAACACAATAAAACAAGGAGTAACGAAATTCTGCTAAAAGTGATGCGAATCGAATAGAATACATGTAGAATTATGTAAATGTGTGTTTGAAACATTTGCGGAATAAATTTTAGGCATTATTGCATTATGAAGGTGTGTTCGTAGAATTGCTGAGGAATTGTTGAATTATGCGGAATTCCCTATAATTACAAACAGCCGGAAGGGAATGATGAAGAATTCCTAGAGACCTGCTTGTGGGGATGATTGAACAAAGTGTGCATGATAACATTTCGCAGAATTAAAGTTTAATAGCCTTGAAATAGCAGTGGCCCATTTATACCTAGGTGTGAGAAATTAGCCTAATAAGGAACCAAATGTTAAGGGATTAATTTAAGTATTTGCCTTTCTTGGGGGATTAAATGCAAGCATTCTGTGCAAATTTAAATTTCATTGAATATTTTTGTTGAAAAATTTAAAATTTAAGCAAGCAAAAACTTGGTAAGTTCTAAGGAACTCACTATCACAAATGATTGTGCCAAGACAGCCAAAAACTTAAGGTTCTTGGGGACGTGGAAGACTAATCGGGAGATCGGTTAATATGGGACATACATCAGGTTATCAGGTAAGACCCACCATAGCGCAGAGGTTAGCATGTCCGCATATGACGCTGAACGCCTCTCCATCACAAATGATTGTGCCAAGACCAAAAACTAAAGGTTCTTGGGGATGTAGAAGACTAATTGGGAAGATTGGTTAATATGGAAGATATATCAGGTTATCAGGTTAGACCCACCATAGCAGAGGTTAGCATATCCGCCTATGACGCTGATCGCCTGGATTCGAGTCCTGGCGAGAAGTTCAGAAAAAAACTTTCAGCGGTGATTATCCCAATCTAATGCTGACGACATTTGTGAGGTAGTTTGCCATGCATAAACTTTTCCCCAAAGAGGTGTCGCTTTGCGGCACGCCGTTCAGACTCGGCTATAAAAAGAAGACCCCTTATCATTGAGCCTAAACTTGAATCGGACAGCACTCAGTGATATGTGAGAAGTTTGCCCCTGTTCCTTAGTGGAATCTTCAAGGGAAAATTTTTTATTTGCATATCAATTCATAAGCTGATTTAAACCATAGTTACCAAGAATGTTGGAAGTAATGAAAAAAAAATATACATATAAAATTTTAGCGAAATCGGACAACAATTTTGGCTACCAGGAGCCCACGTAATCAAGTTGAAGAACCATTTTATATGGGAGTTATATCCAAATGTGAACCGATATGCCCCATTTGCAATCCCCAACCAACCAACATCAATTCGAAGGATCTGTGCTGAATTTGGTTCGAACGCTATGGTGATTTCATCAGACGGACAGAGAGACTAACATGGCGAGATGTCTACCTCATCCTATGGTGTTGGTTATAAAAATGTCTACCAAATTTGATCGGATGAACTTTGCACTTTGTGCACAAATTAACCTGGACGGACAGACGGACGGATGGTCAGACAGACGGGTAGATAGACAGACAGATGGACAGAGAGACAGGTAGACGAACGGAAGACAGGCATACAGACAGACAGAAGGACGGACGGATGGACAGACAGGCAGACGGACAGACAGACAGGCAGACGGACGGACAGACAGACGGACAGACAAACAGACTGACAAACGGACAGACAGACGGGCGGACAGACAGACAGACAGGCAGACGGACGGACAGACAGAAGGGCGGACAGACAGACGGACAGACAGACAGGCGGACTAACGGAGAGACAGACGGACAGGCAGATGGACAGACGGACGGACGGACAGACAGACGGACGGACGGACAGACGGACATACAGACACACGGAAATACAGGTAGAGAGACAGATAAACGGACATAGCTAAACCGAATCATAACAAGTAAAAGCGTGCTGAATTCGGCCGGACCGCATCTTGGGAACCCACCGCCATGGATTCTGCTAAAAGTTTATACAAATTTAGTTGAAGGGCATAATTTTATTCTACATGCCAAACTTTTGTCAAACCAGCAAAAATTAAGGCTTCTACGAACCGAACAAGAATAGCCGAGTGACGGGTTTGTATGGGATCTATATCAGGTTATAGACTGATTTGGGCCGTATTTGGCAAGGTTGTTGGAAGTCATAATCAGTCAGCCAAATCGGACTAAAATTGCGACTTGTAAGGGCTCAAGAAGTCAAATCGGGAGATCGGTTTATATGGGAGCTATATCAGGTTCTTCACCGATTCAGACCGTACTTGTCACATTTGTTGGAAGTCATAACGGAACACCACATACAAAATTTCTGCCAAATCGGACAAAAATTGCGGCTGGATACCCACGACCCCTGCACTGGTAATCCAAGCACGCTACCAACTCGGCTGCCGGGGCGCCCCTTGATTTACAATATCTGTGCCAAGAATGGCATAAATCGATTCATAACCGGATATAGATGCCATATAAACCGATCGCTCGATTACTTCTTGAGCCCCCTAGTGCGCATTTCTTATCCGATTTGCCTGGAATTTTGAACAGCGACATCTACCAAGTAAGCCCGAATCGTTCCTCAACCTGATGTAGATCCAATAGCATGGCAATTTCTACCCATTATCCTTTGTTTGCATATAAAGAGATACCGGACAAGAACTTGAAAAATGCGATCCATTATGGAGGGTATATAGGATTTGACCCGATTGAATTTAGCACGCTTATTGTTTTTCAATTTGTAATAGAAACAGAGAACCCTACGGTCTGCACCCGGACAATATACGGTTGTGTGAATTTTTTCAAGACTGAATATAGCGCATTAAAAAATTTATATTTAATTTCCTTTTTGTGTTAAGTGCTTGAAAAGAGCTCTACTTTTATTTCCATATGCTTTGAGCCAATCTTCTCTCATATCATTGAGTTTTTTTTTAGGAAATCTCATTTAAAACTTATGCACCAAAACTTGTAACCGTTGCAAAAGTTCTCACATCCTTTTGAAGTGGAGAAATAACAAAAATTCAACTTAAACTTGTGCACTCTTTGTCTGCACTTTAGTTTTTGCATAAAACAATCGCTTGTTAAAAACTTTGTTTGTTGGTTACCACCGCCCAACTGCCACCGCTCTGTGGGCTAGCAAATGGCAGAGGAGCAGAAGCAAGAGCTTGGCGTCTTCTAGGAAAGTAAGTGGAAATATCATAGAAGAAGAGCGAGAAAGAGAGAAGGAGACAATGCAAAACAAAAACATGTTTGCTAATTTCAGAACTTCCTTTAGCACATCATGTCACTTGTGTTGATATATGTATAAAACAGTTCATGCCTTGGGTACATGTGCAACGCTATATATGTCCACATGTACTCTCGTATATGTAACCACATTTACGAATATGACAACACCATCCAACATAGTTTGGCTGTTTAGCATTCCTTATGTGGATGAGAGAGAAAACAAAAGTTTTCCTAATAACAACAGCAAAACAACAACATTGGTATTCCAAGTAAACACAAAGGAAGAGAATAACATCAGATTATGGCATTCTTATGATTTCCTGGCAATCTTCTGTCGTCCTTACGGAATACAACAGCAGCCATATATATACACAGCAATAAGGAAACACACATTTTACTCGTAGTTCCAAATGCAGAACAATAATAATGTCAACATAAAGAATATGGACAAAAGTGCCTTAGATTTTGGTTGTTCGAAAAGTACTTGAACTACTTGAAATGTTAGAGAAAACCAAAGGCTATCCCAAAAAATTCGTACTAATCAATTGCACTCTTTCGTTAGAATAAAAATACAGAAAACTACAGAAAAAGAGAAGATAAAATGTTGGATATAAAATAATTTCTTGTTGCTAAAATAAGTTAAACATTTTCGTAAGTTAAGCATTTACATATCCTGTACTAGTCCCAAAAATTTTGTGGTAGAGGCTAAATGGGTCATAGTACTACCAAGACGAATTTTCGTAGAAGTTTCGAATATCGAAAAAAGCTAAAATGGGCAAAATAATCTCCGAAAAATCTCCACTCATACGAGGGCTGCTACATAAATTTCTGGTCAAGACAAAACTAAAGGCCAAAAAACTTCACAAAACTAATGCAGCCTTAAAATAATTTTATTTGATAGTTCTATGAAGGAAATACGTCAAATAAACCTGGTGCATTCAGTCATTTCCATCAGAAAGTTTGACATATTCTGTCATAATCGTACTCAGAACGTTTTGACTAACGACCATGATTTGAGTTGTTTACAATGACGTGAAAAAAATAAATGGGCAAAAAATGGAATTAACTCGTGAATATTTTCGTGTGATAATTTTTCACAATTTTCGAAGTGGATTACAGTACAAATTTTGCCCATGAACATTCCACTAAGGAACAGGGGCAAACTTCTCACATATCAATGAGTGCAGTCCGATTCAAGTTTAAGCTCAATGATAAGGGGCCTCCTTTTTATAGCTGAGTCCGAAAGGCGTGCCGCAGTGCGACACCTCTTTGGAGAGAAGTTTTACATGGCATAGTAAAGGGTGATTTTTTTGAGGTTAGGATTTTCATGCATTAGTATTTGACAGATCACGTGGGATTTCAGACATGGTGTCAAAGAGAAAGATGCTCAATATGCTTTGACATTTCATCATGAATAGACTTACTAACGAGCAACGCTTGCAAATCATTGAATTTTATTACCAAAATCAGTGTTCGGTTCGAAATGTGTTCAAATTTTGACAAATTTTGTTCAGCGATGAGGCTCATTTCTGGTTGAATGGCTACGTAAATAAGCAAAATTGCCGCATTTGGAGTGAAGAGCAACCAGAAGCCGTTCAAGAACTGCCCATGCATCCCGAAAAATGCACTGTTTGGTGTGGTTTGTACGCTGGTGGAATCATTGGACCGTATTTTTTCAAAGATGCTGTTGGACGCAACGTTACGGTGAATGAACACATTTCGAACCGAACACTGATTTTGGTAATAAAATTCAATGATTTGCAAGCGTTGCTCGTTAGTAAGTCTATTCATGATGAAATGTCAAAGCATACTGAGCATCTTTCTCTTTGACACCATGTCTGAAATCCCACGTGATCTGTCAAATACTAATGCATGAAAATCCTAACCTCAAAAAAATCACCCTTTACCTCTCAAATGTTGTCAGCATTGGGAAGGGAAAACCACCGCTGAAAATTTTTTCTGATGGTCTCGCCAGCATTCGAACCCAGGCCTTCAGCGTCATAGGCGGACATGCTAACCTCTGCGCTACGGTGGCCTCAAGTGGATTAATGAATTTAAATCTTTGTATGGCGATGATTCAACATCCTATAGAATTATGGATAACTAGTTTAATGAATTCAATCGTTGCCTACGCTCGCGAATTCCCTGGTCCAAAAACGGCTGATGTGCCATAAGAGCATTGATGCCGTGCATGAACTTATAATGCAAGATCGTCATATGACACACCGTGAGTTAGAGGTATCCTTAAGCATACATCGGATAAGAATTGCGCCCTCTAGAGACTCAAGAAGTCAAAACCCAAGATCGGTTTATATGACAGCTATATCAGGTTATCGACCGATTTAAACCATTCTTGGCGCAGTTGCTGGATATCATAATAAAATACTTCGTTCAAAAATTCATTCAAATCGGATAAGAATTGCGCCCTCTAGAGGCTCAAGAAGTCAAGTCCCTAGATCTGTTTATGTGACAGCTATATCAGGTTATGAACCGATTTGAACCATAATCGGTACAGTTGCTGGATATCATAAAAAAATACTTCGTTCAAAAATTCATTCAAATCGGATAAGAATTGCGCCCTCTAGAGACTCAAGAAGTCAAGACCCAAGATCGGTTTATATGACAGCTATATCAGGTTATCGACCGATTTAAACCATTCTTGGCGCAGTTGCTGGATATCATAATAAAATACTTCGTTCAAAAATTCATTCAAATCGGATAAGAATTGCGCCTTCTAGAGGCTCAAGAAGTCAAGTCCCTAGATCTGTTTATGTGACAGCTATATCAGGTTATGGACCGATTTGAACCATACTTGGCACAGTTGTTGGATATCATAACAAAATACTTTGTTCAAAAATTCATTCAAATTGGATAAGAACTGCGCCCTTAGAGGCTCAAGAAGTCAAGACCCGAGATCGGTTCATATGACAGCTATATCAGGTTATGGACCGATTTGAACCATACTTGGCACAGTTGTTGGATATCATAACAAAACACGTCGTACAAAATTTCATTCCAATTGCATAAGAATTGCGCACTCTAGAGGCTCAAGAAGTCAAGACCCAAGATCGATTTATATGGCAGCTATATCAAAACATGGACCGATTTAAACCAAACTTAGCGCAGTTGTTGGAAGTGATACCAAAATACCACGTGCAAAATTTCCTAGAAGACTCAATTTTCAACCGATTTGGCTAAAATTTGGAACAATGACTTGAGATATGACTTCAATCATCCATGTCAAGTATGATCTAAATCGGTCTATAAACAGATATAGTCCAGGTTATAGGCCGATTTGGACCGTACTTGGCAGAGTTGTTGGAAGTCATAAAAGAAGACCCAAAAATTGCTGTTTCCAGGGGCTCAATAAGTCAAATCGGGAGATCGGTTTATATGGGAGCTATATAAGGTTCATGACCGATGTGGACTGTACTTATCACAGTTGTTGGAAGTCATAACAGAACACCATGTGCAAAATTTCAGCCAAATCGGATAGAAATTTCGGCTTTCAGGGGTTCAAGAAGCCATATCAGGAGATCGGTTTATATGGGAGCTATATTAGGTTCTTGACCGATTTGGACCGTACTTGGCACAGTTATTGGAAGTCATAACAGAACACTATATGCAAAATTTCAGCCAAATCGGACAAAAATTGCGGCTTCCATTGGCTCAACAAATCAAATCGAGAAATCGGTTTATATGGGAGCTATATCTAAATCTGAACCGATATGGCCCATTTGCAATCCCCAACGAACTACATCAATATTAAGTATGTATGCAAAATTTCAAGCACGCATATTGGAAAGCATATCAGAATACTATGTGCAAAATGTCAGCCTAATCGGATTACAATTGCGGCCTCTAAAGGGTCAAGATGTTTAATTGGGAGATCGGTTTACAGGCGAGCTATATCAGGTTATAGATCGGTGTGGATGGTACTTCGCACGTATCTTGGAAGTCATATCAAAATACCATGTGCAAAATTTAAGACTAATCGGACAACAATAGGGCCTTCCAGATGCTCAATATCTCAAATCGGCAGATCAGTTTAAATGGGGCTAATCCAATATGGTCCATTTGCAAATCCCCAACAATCTACATCAATAAGAATCTCTCTGTGCAAAATTTGAAGCGGATATCTTTATTCGTTCGACCGCTATCGTGATTTCCACAGTCGAACGGACATGTCGACTCAGATTGTCAAGACGGTCAAGAACACATATTCTTCTTCTCCTATCGTAGGTGGTGTGTACAAAAACAATTGTGTCTATGTTTTTGAAGGCAAATTTTTTTAAACATTAAATTTCTTAAGTCAATTGTTTATTAAATTCACCTTAAAATTTATTATAAAAAAACGAACCCCTCATCTGGTTTGTTCTGTCTTTGTACCCCCAGGTACTCAAAAACTTTTTGCATAAAATCTCATTTTCCCAAAAAAAAAATTTAACAGATTCGCATCCCCTCAGTATGACATCTTACCCCCACCGCATAAAGTTAGTGATTTCATCATAAACACTCATAATTGCGGTTTCTTTGTCCATTAGGCAGAAGGGAGCATTTCCCACTTCAACTTAACCAAAATAAAAAGAAAAACTTCCACGAAATTTAGCAACTTTTGTAGAAGTTCCTCAAATTTAGGGTGGTGGTGGCATTAGGAAAAGAAAAATCTCTAAAAAAAAGTTACTCATTCGACACGAAATAAAATGTTTCGCTAGAAATAAATTGCAAGATTTTTTTCTTTTTTGTTGCTAATTCATGCTTCTTCTTGGTTGGCATTCAAATGTGGTTACTTTCTGATTATT